>NC_133494.1:8226544-8241508 GCF_025370935.1 Choristoneura fumiferana
TTTTTTGTAATAACATTTTTTAAAATATATGAAATTGCTTCATTCACTCATTTTGACAGAAAGAAAAACAAATGAAGAGTAGCTGAAAATACCATTTTACTCATTTGTTTCTTTTGGAAATTTAACCTTTTTAATGCCCAACCAAACCGGCCAGATACAAATAGTACAACCAAAGAAATTTTATTACAAGTTTATTCAGACTAAATATGAAAAAGACTTTTTCCCAACCTATTATGTACGTACAATACCCTAAAAGATTTTCCGAAAGACGAATTAGATGAACTGACTTTCAGAAGGGTGCGAAATTTTTTCGCGTATGTTTATAATATCTAGGATTAAATTAAGTCACAATACATATGAAATGTTTTGATTGCGATTATACTCATCAGAATCTGATCTCCTGAAGCGGCGGGGACCAAGCAGTTCTCGAAGGTTTAAAGCTAGAGCTGGGCCCAGTGTAGATCCTTCCTTTATTTACAGCTAAACTTTAAAAGCATGCTCCATCCAGATATATCTTCAATGATCGTTTCTGTGAGCGGCTAGTTGGCGCTAGTAATCGTATGGTAGACTGGTTAAATAACAAAATGAATTACTCGCAAGTAAGACTGTAACGCTATACTTGTACGGAGTACTTCTCTCTGTGTACCTATCTGTATTTTTTATTTTTATTTGAAACAAAGAGATGACATATAAATAATACATACCTCACGATACTTAAGCTATCTAGCTATATTATTTCACTTGTAAAGAAACCCTCATTGTTCTTTGACGTAAGATAAGCTTATGTGGTTATTCACAGGAACTCCTAAGAGATATTACAACTACTCCAAATGTGGTACAAGCGACGAATAAACCTGGGCTTCTGGAAAAGCTTGAAGATTTGATGAAATCGCTCAATCTTTGCGAGAAAAGCGCTCAATAACTACCTCGAGACCAAACGTTTGGCATATCCAAGGTTCTACTTCGTATCATCTGCTGATTTGCTCGGTATTTACCGTAACCAACTTTAGTCTTAATAATCAAGCAAAAGTAATCAGTTCATAGGCTAATACTTAGATAAGATTCTTCTAATTTGTATATTAATATCCTTTAGCAATAATCGAGTCATATTAAATTTGACAAAAATAATGTTTTCAGTCGTTGTGCTTAAATCTCCAGAAAAGCTCATGAGCTTTTAAATAGAGGTCATATTTACAGATATTTTATCGAATGGCAACAATCCACCTGCTGTATGCCGGCATCTCACCAAGTTGTACGACAACCTAGCTAAACTGATATTTCCAAAATCAGGAAGCAAACAGGCATATGAGATGATATCAAAAGAAAATGAGGAACACGTACCATTTAAGGCCCCTGGCTGTGATTGCTCTGGAAAAGTACGCATGATAATTACTGTTAAATCATAAGTTATATACTTTAACGGTTATTCATTAAAATAAGTTATACTTAGGTGGAGATATGGCTAAACAGGGTCACTGATTGCATGCGTTACACTTTACGCGACATCTTTGACCATGCGGTTAATTCGTACGAGGAAAAGCCTCGCGACGAGTGGGTGTTTGACTGGCCTGCACAGCCTGCACTGGTGGGCACTCAGATTTGGTGGACCACAGAACCAATCAGGCTTTCGAGAGTTGGAAGAAGGTATAATTTAGCAAAATGCCTATTCGGATCACATTTTTCGAAAAAATCGATTGCTGATAACTTAATATTGAATCATTTTTAAAAAGTTACGAAAATGCGGTGAAGGATTACCAAAAAAAGCAAATTAATCAGCTGAATAATCTTATCGTACTTTTGCTTGGGGATCTGACTGTAGGCGATCGACAGAAGATCATGACCATTTGTACCATCGATGTCCACTCTCGTGACGTCGTCGCTAAGCTCATAATAGCAAAAGTAGAAAGCTGCAATGCTTTCCAGTGGCAGAGCCAATTAAGGTCAGTCAAATATCGGCAAAAAGTATGAAAATTAAGAACATTATATTCACTGGTAATATTGTGAAAATTCTTTACTTCACAGGCATCGTTGGGACTATAAATTAAATCATTGTTTCGCAAACATTTGCGACGCCCAGTTTTTGTATGATTATGAATATTTAGGAAACACACCTCGACTTGTGATTACACCTTTAACAGATCGGTGCTATATAACATTGACGCAGGTATGATTGATTTAGATTTCAGTTTATGATGCATAAAGAACATTACCAAAAGTACCTAAGTTACAAAGTATTAATTTGTAGAGCCTCCATTTAATAATGGGAGGTGCTCCAGCTGGCCCGGCTGGAACAGGAAAAACAGAAACTACTAAAGATTTAGGGAGAGCTCTTGGAATAATGGTGTATGTGTTCAACTGCTCAGAACAAATGGATTACAAGTCTTGCGGAAACATTTACAAGGGTAATGGCCTTTTTCACCACTCATTGATAATTTTTATGTGACAGATAAAATATGTGCGATACTGTTGTTTGTTCAACGATGTGATGTTATAGGTTACAGCACAGAAGTTACAGGCGAAGCCTAGTGCGGGAATCTGGTAATTCTTGTCAACCACTGTATATTTTTTAATAAACACATTTTTATTTTATTTTATTTTATGTGATGATGAATAATCTTTGTTGATGTTGTTGTTTTGTCCGACTCCGAATAGACAAAGACGGTATCACATTTATCTGTGACATAGAATTTATGAATGAGTGGTGAAGCAGCTAAGCGCCTGTTTTTATTTATATCTTTAAGTAAAATATTTAAGTAACGAAACTCTATCCATTAGAGCTTTATTATGTAAAGTGTACAGAATGGTCTTGGATTGGCGAATATCTATTGTACCTATACCTAGACCTTGTGATCAGACTGCTAGAAAGATTTTTTGCAATGTTATTGTTTTCGGTATTCATTGCTTACTTTGCTCGTGATTATATAGGTCTCGCACAAACTGGAGCGTGGGGATGTTTCGATGAATTTAACAGAATATCAGTGGAAGTGCTGTCTGTAGTATCAGTTCAAGTAAAAACTGTGTTGGATGCCATTAAGTTCAAAAAGAAGAAGTTCGAGTTCATGGGCGAATACATTAGTTAATACCTACAGTTGGAATGTTTATCACCATGAACCCGGGTTACGCCGGTAGGACTGAGCTACCTGAAAATTTGAAAGCGCTGTTCAGGTATGTGTGCCAACTACGTAATTAGAATACCAGCGCGAAATTTCACAGCATCTAAACTAATCTCTCTTTTCACTTATTTCTGTGAAAAGGCCTTGTGCTATGGTAGTTCCGGACTTTGAGCTGATCTGCGAGATCATGTTGGTGGCCGAGGGCTTCCAGGAGGCGCGTCTTTTGGCGCGCAAGTTCATCACGCTGTACACACTGTGCCGCGAGCTGCTCTCCAAGCAGGACCACTATGATTGGGGCTTACGAGCTATCAAATCCGTATTGGTCGTCGCCGGCTCGCTGAAGGTTTTTATTTACAACTATATTGTTTTTTATTTTATTTTTTATTTATATTGTGTATGACTTAAGTATCTTTCACGACACTGCTCGAAAATGTGGCCCTAGATAACCTAATTCCAGTACACAAAATTACTTATAAAGTATTTGTACATTTATCAGCGCTCATTTTATGCCTCGCAAAACACGACAACAATACAACAACAATGTACTATACGATTTTTTCGAATATATTTCAGGATATTTTTCTCGGCCTACTGAAACGACAATTGGACCGATATAAATTAAAAGAGTAAAAGAGTTCGCAAACAATTATTAAATCGGAAAAACTTCTTCACTACCCCAATAGATTTTAAAAGTTTTTTTCAACTATAGCCCATAGGTACTTTAGGGTTGAGGGCAAGACAAAAACAAAACTTACCCCCACTTTTTTCCGTTTTTACGTTTAACTACCTGGTTATATTACGATCTTGACATTCTACTACCTGGTTATTTTACGACCTTGACATTCTACCACCTGGTTATTTGTCGATCTTGGCATTCTGCCACCTGGTTATTTTACGACCTTGACATTCTACCACCTGGTTATTTTACGATCTTGACATTCTACCACCTGGTTATTTTACGATCTTGACATTCTACTACCTGGTCATTCTACAACCTGGGCACCTGGATATTTTACGACTTTGACGTAAGGCGCCGAAGGGGTTAGGAGGGCGAAGGAGGGCGTTGTTTGTTTTGCGATAAATGTTTTTTATTTCCTGGCAGTAGTCGTGAAAAGCACGATGTTTAGTCTCAGCCAAAAGTGCAATAGATGAACTCGTATTATTGAAGGCCTCGTCTTCGGGTTGGCCTTCGAACTAACTCGTTCGTCTATCGCTTACTTTCCAGCCTCTACAACTATGTGCTATATTTCCAGCGAGGTGATCGCCAAAGACCTGAAGATCAGGTGCTCATGAGAGCTCTGCGTGATTTTAATATTCCTAAGATTGTGACCGACGACACACCGATTTTTATGGGCCTCATCGGAGACTTGTTCCCGGCCCTCGATGTTCCGAGAAAACGAGATTTTGATTTCGAAAAGAACCTTATAGATGCTGCTGTTTCTATGAAGCTTCAGCCAGAACCAGGTTTTATTCTAAAGGTTTGTATAGAAACTGTCTAATGGTGATTTTTCCACCGGCGAGGTGAGACGAGAATTGAAATTTGTATGCATTCTTGCGCGCCCGCCGCGGGCCGCCGCCGGCGCTGCCCATAATAGAGTAACTTATATATTGGGAGAGCGCTGCCATACAAATTTCAATTCTCGTCTCGCCTCGTCTTGTCTCGCCTCGCCGGTGGAAAACCACCTTAAGACTAAGATAAAAGTAAGTTGTAAAAGAACCACCTGAAAAATTAAAAAGAATAATTTTAATTTCTAGATGGTGCAACTTGTTGAACTGTTTGCTGTGCGCCATTCAGTATTTATTAACGGGTTTGCTGGAACAGGCAAGTCCATGGTCTGGCAATGTCTTCACAGGACTTACCAAATGTTGAAACAAAAACCGTTCTATAATGACCTTGATCCAAAAGCTGTCACTAATGATGAGTTGTTTGGCATCATAAATCCTGCCACGAGAGAATGGAGAGACGGTTTATTCTCTACTATAATGAGGGATATGGCTAATATGCCTGTGATGGACCAAAATGGATTGTGTTGGACGGTGACATAGATCCCATGTGGATCGAGAGCTTGAACACGTTAATGGACGATAACAAAGTGGGTTTTCTTATTTTATACATTAAAAGTGCATTGCTATTCTAACACTTTTCTAGAATTTATCTTCTGTGATTTTAGGTTTTAACGCTTGCCAGTAATGAGCGCATAGCTCTAACAAAGCCGATGCGTTTACTATTTGAGATTGCTACTTTACGAACAGCCACTCCTGCGACTGTATCGAGAGCGGGGATCCTGTACATTAACCCACAAGATCTTGGTTGGAATCCGTGAGTACATTGCTGGCTTTAAATAAATTTTTTTCTCCAACTTGATCGGAAATTTTCGCTTTCCATTTGAAAATACAACACGGGAAATGCCACTCTTCAAAATGTGGCATTTCTAACTTTTTTATGCTGTGCTTAGTAAATTACAAAAAATTAACCAGTTCAATTCGGATGGTGCCAACGTCGTGAACGCAATCTCCTTTTAAATAGATCTCCCGAAAAGATGGGAACTAGTCGGACCGTTCCTGATTTTATATTTCTTCACTTTGTTTGAGAAAATCTCTAAGTACATAATTATTCATCGAAGGAAACATATAACTTGCCTGACTTGTGCCTTTTGAAGCATCGCGGAGCTAAGCTTGCACGCTGCCGTGTCAAACAATTCTCTACTTTTCGGGCCGGGCAGTAATAAACTATTTTTACAATTAAATTTTATGTTTTATGAATGGTATTGTAGTTTCGTGGCTTCTTGGATTGAAACAACACGAGAGGATGAATCTGAAAAAGCTATGTTGACAGTCATGTTCGATAAATATATTCCCGCCTTACTGGAAACTTCCAAGAAATACAAACGCATCACGCCTCTGACAGATCTGCAGCAGATTCAACTGACGTGTTACCTGCTTGAGTGTTTCTTGAATAAAACTTTTATACCATCAGAAAGTCCCAAGGAATGGTAAATAAAAAGATTAACTACTTAATAAAAGTTTTTTTTTGATTGACATAACATAACTATACAGGGTGTCCCAGAAGTACCACGTCACAGTGACACCAGAGGTAGGCCAGCTCAAGAGGAACCTAACCACCCTAACATGACCCCAGTAAAAGTTGCACGGTTTTCGAGTTATTACCGAAATAAAGATTTTGGGGATACTCCCTTTGTCTTGACATTTTTAGTACCAGCATCGACTTGGCAAGCTTTTAATAACAGTTTTTTATGTGTATCGAATAGTGAATAGTTACTTCAGAAGTGCAGTGTGTTATTTTGTCAGTAACTACCGTAAAATGCTGAAAAAAACTTTATTAATCTTGATTTAAGTTGTCTCAAAAATAAGAATTTCAACTTTAACCATCTGCCATGAAAAAAAATTACTAGAAACGAAACAAACAAATAACGCCAATAAATTAGACATGTTATGCAGATTCAGAAATGGTATGACACATGTATCTTTCTGAAATAACATTAGGCATTCTTATCACTTTGCTGATGCCGCAAGCCGTCACTGTTAAGTAAAAACATGTTACATTACCTACTAATTTATTGAATCAGGCGTTACTTTGCCGAGGTTCATATTAATGAACTGAAACAATCACCTACTTTGCTCACCCGCGACCTTATGATAGCTACGTTTATACAAGAAATGTGTGTTCATTCAGTTCCTCCTCCTCCACACTGCAAAAATACAGGGTAGTTCGAAGGACTCGCGCTGCTAGCAGACTTGACACCCCACACTTCAGTCTACTCGTGACCACGGCCACTGTAATGTTGCCGAAACGTCGAGGTAAATATAACTCGTGTGTGTAAGCGTATAAGTCCCGTCGGTGGTATTATGAATATGAATGAAAATCACGAAAGTTTAAAAGTTAGATAAATATTATTTGGTTAACGCTATAATCTGGACATCTTTAAGGTCAAAGTGAACAGACACCTTCTAGACAAACGTATACCATCTTAAGCCTCATCTTCGCCTTTCATCAAGGGAGATTGAGGCCAAACGCAAGCCTATTAAAAATGTTCTAAAACCCGATTTATTTCAATGAAATATTGTGGACTGAAGAATCGGCTTGCAAAAGGGATGGATATTTCAATTTACACAACGTCCATAGCTGGCAGACAGAAAACCAACACAGACACATGAAGAACGAAAAGATCGGTCCCAATATCAATTCAAAATTAATTTGTGGACTGGAATTCTTAATGGACAAATTGTGGGACCGGTCGAGTTGCCTCCTATTCTTAATGGTAGAAACTATTTACAGTTTTTGCAAAACGACCTGCCTGGTTTATTAGAAGATGTACCGTTGGCACTGACACGAACCATGTGGTACCAACAAGATGGTTTCTTGGCACATTACGCTCGGCTAGTCCGTGAGCACCTCAGCGAAACATTCCCTGAGAGATGGATTGGTCGATTGGGATCACTTTTATGGCCACCGCGTTCCCCGGATCTAAACCCACTAGTTTTTTTTATGGGGGATGTTTAAAAGACAAAGTTTACGCGAAACCAATACGCTCTGAAGAAGGATTGCGGCAACGAGTATTCGACGCGGCCCGTACCATATCGGAAGTCAGTTTACGAAAATTGAGCCGAAATTTTATTAAACGATGTTTTTTGTGCATCAGAGTCCATGGGGGAAAGTTTTAACATTCCAATAAATGAATGAAAGATAAACCTGTTTTTAACACCCACGCAAAAAGAAGGTGTTATAACTTTGACCGCTATGTCTGTCTGTCTGTCTGTGTACCGTAGCTCTAAAACGCGTAAACCGATTTGAATGCGTTTTTTTTTATTATTTGAAAGCAGGTTTTCTAGCGATGGTTTTAAGACATATTCTATCAAAATCTTTTCAGCCGCTTTGAAATATTGAACTTTGAAGTGACAAAGTTGGGATTTTCCAACTTTTTTTTGGTTAGGTTATATCCGGTTCTTTAGGATCCGGTCCTAGCCTTGAAAAGGGAGACAAATATTAATATTTAACCTTCGTGCATTTGGAAAAATAATTGTATCAGATAATAGATGAGCTATCGCTATACACAGCATTTTTGTACCACTTAGCAGGGACTGCTTTCGGAGTTCAAGTTTTAAGTTGGTTCGATAGGGCTTCGCTAAAGTGATAAGAATGTCTAATGTTTTTGGAGTGAGATACATGTGTCATACCATTTCTGAATCTGCATAACATGTCTAATTTATTGGCGTTATTTGTTTGTTTCGTTTCTAGTAAATTTTTTTCATGGCAGATGGTTAAAGTGAAATTCCTTATTTTTGAGACAACTTAAATCAAGATTAATAAAGTTTTTTCAGCATTTTACGGTAGTTACTGACAAAATAACACACTGCACTTCTGAAGTAACTATTCACAATTCGATACACATAAAAAACTGTTATTAAAAGCTTGCCAAGTCGATGCTGGTACTAAAAATGTCAAGACAAAGGGGAGTATCCCCAAAAATCTTTATTTCGGTAATAACTCGAAAACCGTGCAACTTTTACTGGGGTCATGTTAGGTTGGTTAGGTTCCTCTTCAGCTGGCCTACCTCTGGTGTCACTGTGACGTGGTACCTCTGGGACACCCTGTATAGTCTGATTTGGCTGGAACAACATTGTATTTTGTTTAAGGTACGAAGTTTATTTCGTGTTTTCGGTGCTATGGGGTTTCGGTTCGGCTCTTTTCCAAGATCAACTGGTGGACTGGCGAAATGAATTTAGCAAATGGTTTTGCAATGAGTTCAAGCAAATCAAATTTCCATCTACCGGAAATGTATTCAGTTTCTTTATCGATCCAGAGACCAAGAAATTCCTTCCGTGGTCTGAGAGAGTGGAGAATTTCGAGTTGGATCCAGATTTACCATTGCAGGTGTTGTAAAATTTTAATTGCTTAATTATTTTATTCAATACGATTAAATAACCAAATTATAATTGTTTCTTTGAATTCCAGTCATTATTAGTTTCAACCTCAGAAACGACCCGTATTCGATTTTTCATGGATTTGTTAATTCCGAAACAAAACCAGTCATGCTTGTTGGCAGTGCTGGGAGCGGAAAAACTGTGAGCGTGGCTGCTAAACTTAACGCTCTATCAGATTCCTATGCAATAACGAACGTCCCATTAAATTTCTATACTACATCAGGTAGGTTAAAGAAAGATATTTTCTAATTAGCTTATCTACTACCTATGATTAAAGAAATAGAGTATTCCCCTATTTTCATTCTTAAATAAAGTTCAGGTAATTTAATTATGTTCACTCAGTTTTTGGAATCACAAACAGAGCATAAATATTATAATTTGCGATTGCAGAAATGATACAAAAGGTACTCGAAAAGCCTTTAGAGAAGAAGTCGGGTCGAAACTTTGGTCCGCCTGGAAGTAAGTTTATGATATACTTCGTGGACGATTTAAATATGCCTGAGGTGGACACGTATGGTACAGTTCAGCCACATACTCTTATCAGGGAGTTCATGGACTACAGGCACTGGTAGAGTATTGCTATCAATAACAGTTAGCTTAACCATTCTTATTCTTAGGTTCTTCATTTATCCAAATGTTATAAGTGTGATATTTCTCAGGTATGATAGACAGAAGCTTTCCCTGAAGGAAATCTCAAATTGCATGTTTGTTTCATGCATGAACCCTACTGCCGGCTCTTTTACAATCGACCCACGGTTGCAAAGGCATTTCTGTACTTTCGCAGTCAGGTAAATGACCAAGATTTGTTTTTATTTACTTGGTTCTTAAGGTCATATTTGTAATATGAATCTTGTTTAGTTTTCCAGCTTTAGATGCGTGTTTCCATATCTACGTGCAAATTCTTTCGCAGCATTTGGCAAATCCTCTTAACAAATTCAGTTTACCGATCCAAAAATATGCCAAGACCCTTGTCAATACAGCACTCGTATTGCACAACAAGCTATCCGCTATGTTTTTGCCAACAGCAATCAAATTTCACTACATTTTTAACTTAAGAGATCTTTCAAATATTTTCCAGGTAAATAAGTTAAAATCGAGTTTGGTAGTTTCTACTTAAAACACTATTACAATCCGTATTCTTTATTTAACAGGGCATTCTTTTCACGACAGGAGATGCTATAAAGGAACCTTCTGAACTCATCAGATTGTGGATGCATGAAGCAACCCGTGTGTACTCAGACAAATTGGTAGATTCTACTGACAATGATGCGTTCAGCAAGCTAATAGCTGAAGTAATCAAAAAGAACTGTGATGTATGTCTCCATCTTATTTGCTATTCTTGTGCATAATTTGTTCAAATTACAAATAAATTGTTTCTTAATTAGGAGTACGACGAAGCCGTGGTATTTGAGAAGCCTTTGATCTATTGCCACTTCGCGGAGGGAATTGGTGATCCCAAATACTTCCCTATAAGAGATTGGGCTCAAATAAAACGGCTACTTGACGAATCCCTTTCTGGTTATAATGACTTAGTAGCAACAATGAATTTGGTACTTTTCGAGGACGCTATGTACCATATTTGTCGGTAAGTTTATTTGTTAATTTATTAGCCAAAATATACAAGGTAGGTATTAATTACATAATTGAAAACCTAATAGTAGTTTGTTCAAAATCGAGAGTAGAATCGATTATATTGTACTATAAAGCAGGTGTGTTGTTTAAATCCCCTTTTTACTGTGCCCAGTCTTAAAGTTGCGAACGCAACATAGGTAGGTACGCCAGTTAAAATGTTTTAACACAGAATAAGTAATAGTAGAAGTAGTTTTAGTGAGGTTGCTATAAACGAATATATATACTACAACAACTTAATAACTCAATATTAAGCTTATAACTACTAAATAGCACATTATAGTTGGGATAGTCATTACATTAATGTATGAAATGGCTCAAGAATTGACATTTATAAATTAAAAATTAGATGCGTCATAAGACCCATCGAAATCACTTTTATTATTATGTTCAGTGTGATTACGTAGTCCAGGTGCAACAGTTAACAAAAAGCGGCCAAGTGCGTGTCGGACTCGCCCATGAAGGGTTCCGTAGCAGCAAGTAACATAATATAAAAGTTTCCTTTACTTTACGATTTATGAGGTATTAAAAAAAACTACTAACTAGATCTCATTTAAACTAATTTTCGGCGGAAGTTTACATGGTAATGTACATCATATATTTGTTTTAGTTTTATCATTCTCTTGTTTTAGAAGTTACAGGGGGGACACACACATTTTACCACTTTGGAAGTGTCTCTCGCGCAAACTATTCAGTTTAGAAAAAGATGATATTAGAAACTTCAATATCATTTTTGAAGATCTACACATAGATACCCCACATGTATGGGTTTGATGAAAAAAAAAAATAATTTCAGTTATAAGTATGGGGAACCCCCAAAATTTATTGTTTTTTTTTCTATTTTTGTGCGAAAATCTTAATGCGGTTCACAGAATACATCTACTTACCAAGTTTCAACAGTATAGTTCTTATAGTTTAGGAAAAAAGTGGCTGTGACATACGGACAGACAGACAGACATAACGAATCCATAAGGGTTCCGTTTTTTGCCATTTGGCTACGGAACCCTAAAATAAGACATTAAGGGGCTGTTTCACCATCCATTGATTAGTGTTAACTGACGGTTAAATGTGATGCCGTCTCTATTTGTTTTGTTCGACTAGAAGGAGACGGCATCACATTTAACCGTCAGTTAACACTAATCACTGGATGGTGAAACAGCCCCTTAGACAATAAGATTTTAGTAATTAAACTTAAGCATTATCCTTTATCTGGCACAGGATCAATCGTATTCTCGAAGCTCCTAGAGGCAATGCTCTATTGATTGGTGTAGGAGGTTCGGGAAGCAGTCTCTGTCAAGACTCTCAGCATTTATTTCTTCGCTTGAAGTTTTTCAAATACAATTACGGAAAGGCTATTCCAACATTGATTTGAAGGCTGACTTGGGTAACGACTAGCTAAGAATATCTAAAGTGATTTTCAATAAGTACTACTAAGATATATTGACTTTTGTTTTGATGTCTGTTTTAGCTGGTTTATACGTAAAGGCTGGTTTGAAAACATTGGAAACATTTTCTTGATGACAGACGCCCAAGTTGCGGACGAACGTTTTCTTGTACTCATCAACGATTTACTCGCATCTGGAGAAATACCAGATTTATTGGCAGACGACGAGGTCGAGAATGTTATTAATGGTGTTCGAGGAGAGGTCAGTTTACGTCACCTTCGTAGATAATATTACGTGCTTCATTAGACTGAAAATTGAGGTAAAGAATATTTCATTGAAGATGATCTGCATACAATAATAAATTTATTGTTAGTTAGTTCTTGTCGTATTAATTTTTTTTGTTTGTTTAATTGTTCAAATTCATACCAGTATTACCCATTCTTGATTTATTTATCAGTTTCAATAAGACGGTATTCTAAAAGGATATTTCTGTATAGACGAAAGCAACTGGTGTTCCTGACACACGTGAGAATTGTTGGCGATTCTTCATTAATCGTGTTCGGACGATGCTAAAGGTTTGTTGATATTATGGCCATTCTTACTGCATTATTACCCTAATAAAGATAGTTACATAGGTATGTCAAGCAACCATTGGAATTATCTCAACAGGTGGTTTTATGTTTTTCACCGGTGGGCACCACGCTACGTATCCGCGCGCGCAAGTTTCCATCCATTGTCAACTGCACGGCCATTAACTGGTTCCACGAGTGGCCCGCTGAGGCGCTGCGCTCCGTCTCCAAACGATTCATTTCGGAAGTTGAATCTCTGCAGGTAGCCACATTTTAATCCTATGAGTACATACATAACATAAGTAATTAAGTATTGTATGTATATACTCATAGGATTAAATAAAATGTCTATCCAAAAATATTTAAAGCTTTGAGTTTGACATAAGACGTTATTTCTAACATAATATCGATGTTGTAACCCATTAATTATTAAGATTGATTAGTGTTAAATTTATTAATTTATTTGCTATTGTACCGTTTTTGTCAAACTTAAAACCTAAAATTGCTAAAAGTGGCTCCGAAGCGGTAACGTTTCGTGTGTTCTGCCTACCCCATTTGGAAATACAGGCGTGATGTTTGTGTGTGTGGGTGTGTGTAAGTGTTAAAATACGTCAATCAATTAAATTGAGATCATTTTGACTTTGTCTTTACGAGGTTCCTCTTATTTGTCAGCCGGAGTTAGTCGAGCCAGTTTCGAATTTCATGTCTCACGTACATCAAAGCGTAAATCTAATGTCAGCGACGTATTTCCAAAACGAACGAAGATACAATTATACCACACCGAAGACTTTCCTCGAACAAATTGGGCTTTATGGCAAATTGCTAAATGAAAAGACTTCCAATCTAAAGATGATGATAAAAAGACTGGAAAATGGTTTAGAGAAGCTAGCGTCATGTGCTGCCGATGTTGCTGTTTTGAAGGTATATTTGAAACATTTTGTTCATTGATTAAAAAAAAACATTTTAATAAAAACTACTGTTTATTTATACAGGTGACGTTAGCTGAGCAAGAAATAATATTGAAAGAGAAAAATAAAGCTGCTGAAGAACTTATTCACGTGGTAGGCGCGGAAAGCGATAAAGTGTCAAAAGAGAAGGCATTCGGTATTTAATTTTTTTAATTATTATTCTTGTATTATACACCGTGTTTTTCTTCATTTTCGTTAACTTCGACAGACGACTCGGTTCGTTAATAGAATCTGCTAAGTTATTAACTATTTAAAAATCGCAAAAAATCATACATACTTAATATAACTTCACAGTCATTGTTAAAGGTCACATTATAAAATTCACAAATTTGACGAGTCAAATAAGAAAGTTGACGTGTCAAATAAGAGAGAAATAATTTAAAAAAAAACTGACTACTGTAACTTTCTTTTGCCTAATACGTGTGAATTAAAAAAAATGTAGTCATGGACTTCAAAAATACATTTTCAATTAAGGATGTTTCCACTGTTTTACTGCGCATAATTAATCATCTTAATTCTAGATTCTAAATTATCTTAAAACAGTAGACCACTAGTTTCTTAGGCAAATTAATGTTCCCTTATTTAAATGCCTAGAATCTAGTGACCTATGGATATAGAACACAAACTAATTTACTTCCCCATTCAGGGGTAACTTACCTAACACCCCATCCAGGGGGATTTTACCTAGCGGCCAGGGTAAATAAACTTCATCTCATCTCGGGGTACCTTATTCAGTGTGTGGCTGTACAAGTTAACGAAAATCAAAAATAGCACGTTGTATATTAATCATATTATTGTTGTGTAAAGGGAGTTGTGCAAAAGCAAATATAAGCATACGCAAAACCAACCGCATGCGGAGTGGTCTTGGGTGAAGAGCAGCACTGCAGCAGCGAGTAATTTCTTGTTTGGTATGGTGTATGATGTTATTGATGATTGACCTTATTATTTGTTAATTATACAACAGCTGCTGAAGAAGAAAAAAAAGTAAAGGTCATTGAAGAGGACGTCATGATAAAGGCAAAAATATGCGCTGACGATTTGGCCAAAGCTGAGCCTGCCTTAATTGCAGCGCAAGAGGCCCTGAATACTTTGAATAAGAACAATTTGACAGAGTTAAAAGCCTTTGGATCTCCACCTGAAGCTGTGGTGACAGTCACTGCAGCTGTGCTTGTTCTATTTTCTAAGAGGGGAAAGATACCGAGAGACAGATCATGGAAAGCTTGCAAGGTATAATTAGCACGCTTCAGAATGTTATAATTGTGTTTGCAAAAAAGGAGGAAAAGTAGAAAATATAAAGGAATTCTATTACTTCACGATACGTTTAAACAACTTATCTAATTTAGTTCACTACACTTGC
>NC_133494.1:8241608-8295970 GCF_025370935.1 Choristoneura fumiferana
CAATCACCTCTCAAGCAGAGGGTCGTGGGTTCAAACCCCGGCTCGCACTCCGAGTTTTTCGAAATTCATGTGCGGAATTACATTTGAAATTTACCACGAGCTTTGCGGTGTAGGAAAACACCTGCACAAACCTGCGAAGCAATCTCATGGTGCGTGTGAAGTTCCCAAGCAGCACTGGGCCCGCGTGGGAACTGTGGCCCAAGCCCTCTTGTTCTGAGAGGAGGCCTGTGCCCAGCAGTGGGACGTATATAAGCTGGGATGGATGTACTCTTTTTTTACATTCAGTTTTATATAGTTCTAAAACCAGTTTGATTTGATCGCACGCCGACGCAAAATAAGCGGACAGTTTTATATAAAACCTAATTACGCACCTCATGATTCGAAAAATTACGCTCGTTTTTTTAGCACTTGCTAAGTAGGTACCACTGCTACGAGAGCCTGCGGCAGTCCTATTTCTAAGGCTGCATTCCTTAACGCGGAGATAGGATGTGCAGAATCGACTAACCACATGAGATTGCAAGCGGAGCGGAGGAACATTTAGAGCAAAAACGACGAAAAATGGCGTGTAAGATTCACGTTTTGATCTTAGCTTTTCATGCCGATTGGATCCCAGTGGTAAAAAACCTGACTACGAAGTTTTAAAGGCCCAGGAATCCCTGATCAAGGCAGATCATCATCATCATCATCAGCCTATAGAAGTCCACTGCTGGACATAGGCCTCCCACAAACTTTTACATTCATAATATATTATATTAGTAGGAAATATAGTAGGATCACCTGTTTATGAATAATGACATTAATGAAATATACTCTTCAAAGTGCCATTACGATATTTTTGTACGTGTGTTCTCATAGGTAAATATGGCGGTTATAGATACGCAAAGAAACCTAGAATGACGCGTAAAGACATTAGGGCCGCGACGCGACCTACCTCAATGAGTCTATGCATCAAGCGATAAGATACGGCCAAGTGGTATGTGCAGGTGGAGCTAGTGATGTACAAATAAAACCATCCATTTATCGCAGAAACATCGATAATCGACTTGTTGCATCGATGTTTTTCTTAGTTTCGGTGGATCAGTCATATTCAACGATTTTAACCGAGTTAACCAGAAACGTCTCCGTTTTTACTTTGGGAAAAAAAGCTTTCTTACGTCTCTTTTTGCAACTTTGTTAGGTTATTAAGTACCTATGTGGGTAAGGCCGCGAATTTTAACCAATGTGACATAGATAACATAAAAAAAATACGTGACGTTAACCATAAAACGTAACGCAATTTTTATAAAGCCTAGATGAAACTGGTAAAAATTCCCATTAGATAACGTATTATATGAAAAAAAAATACATGTCATAATAATAAAAGTGAAGTTTTTATTTTTACTAGAACTTTCTGACGATACTGATCTTAAATCTGTCCTATATTGAGATCTATAGAGCTAAACATAGAATGTGGAAGTAGAAGTACCCTCTAGTTGACGAACATCTTTCCAAAGTGTAATCTTTACATGCCTCTCTAACACCGACAGTAAGGTGCACATTTATAAGCATAACGAATTTGGATGTGGTTTTTTTTTATTCGACTGGATGGCAACGATACAAATGAGTATGAGATCACCACCGCCCCATAAAAATCTGCAACACCAGGGGTATTGCAAGACGCGTGCCAACCTAGAAGCCTATGATGGGATACCTCACGTGCCAGTAATTTCACCGGCTGTCTTACTCACCACGCCGAAACACAACAGTGCAAGCACTGCTGCTTCACGGCAGGATTAGCGAGTAAGAGGTGGTGGTAGCAATCCGGGCGGACCTTGCACAAGGTCCTACCACCTAGTTGTGAGCATATGCTTGTGACTTCGACTGTACAAGCTATTAAATACCTCAAAGGAAATGGCCAAACCCTAAATCACAGGTTTTACCAATTTAGGAAGTAGTATCTTAGTTAAGTGGACAATGTAAAAAGATGTTTTTGTAAATAAATTATTATGATTATTAAGTTTAGGTAACAAATGAACTAAGTAGGTAAGTGAATCTCTCCGTTTGTCTCTCACTTTAAATACGCTATGCATGTAGCATGGACGTGAACACAGAACTCGCCACAATTCTCTTGTGCGATCCCTGCACCTACAGATTAAATTTATTTAACTTCAAAATATCCATCTAACTAACTTACTGTGCGTGCAGTCATTGAAACCTAATAATAAACTGTGTAAGTTAGAATTTTTCTGTGTGAACTTCCCTTTACCACATTTTTTTCGTACGTTATGTACAAATACGTAGCATTTTGTAAAAATGTAACGTAATCGTAACGAAAGTGTAACGTATTTTATACAAAAAATCGTTTATCATGGTGAATAACGACATTTTGAACATAATACACATGCCACTTACATGGAAAAGATTACCTATTCGTATGAAAACAACCAGTTAAAATAAATCACTACTTACCCTTAAAAATCGAACAAGCACTTTCGACGTTTTTTCGAAAAAAACACCTCCGCGTCAAACTTTTGATGGCTGTTTGTCAACAAACTGATGAGATTTATTTACCTCATCGATGTTGCCCTATTGAGTATTAGTTGCCAGTGTACAAAAACAAATTTCTACCGAAATTGGCGTTAAAGGTAGCTTCATAAAGCGTCACCTAAGTATTCGTAACGAAAAACGTGGTTTTTTGGCACGTGAAAGAAAATAAATATAAAACATGAAAATTATTTGATTATCTGATTCCGCAATCGTAGGACTATCGTTATATCATAAAATTTTTGTTTAATACCATCATCGAATCATGAGAAGTTAAATAGCATGAAAATAATAAGGTATTATGTACTCGTGGTCAAAAAAAATAGTCAATTTTCGTTACGTTTTGGACGGTATTTATTTTTATTATTTTTTTAAAAGGGTTTAAATCAATTATCTCATTTGCGACCTGAGAGTTATATCGTGTGTCATATAATAAAAAAAATTAAACCTCTTAGGTGTTATCAGTTTTTTTTTTATCAGCGTTCCAAATTTGAAACGTCAAATTGGTCAAAATTCGCGGGCCTTAAACCCATGTATAAATAATTAATTGATTCGGCATTTCTTTGCTGGGGTCCGTATCTAATAGACTACAAACTTTTTTTTATAGGGCAAATGTGTTTTCCACATCAAAATACTATTTGTAACAGACGTAGCTGTCGCTTGCATTGGTGGTAATGAAGATTAAGGTGAAAAAGCCTAAAATTTGGTACTTATTAAAATAAAACAGCCTCTTGTAACACCTAATAGTAATGTAGGTGCGCTCCTGAGGCTTCGATGAATTAATGAAAAGAGATTTAGAGGCACACGAACGTATAATAAAGATTATCAAAAAGGAAAGTATTTACAATTGAATATTAAACTAGGGAAAAGGAAGGATAAGAGTTTAGCGCAATGGATAGTTGTGTTCAGGACCGCGTCGCCGGAAGGAATGTCGCTCCGCTTCTCGACTGGCCTTCTGGGCAATTCAAATGAACTCGAATACGCCGCGCAGTTCCACGCGCCGGTGTGCAGATGTTTACAGTATTGCCAACACGTGGAACCGACTGCGGCTAGCGGGGTAATGTCTTATCTGGACGCTACACTACTCCCCCGCCGAGACCATTGCCTGCTATGGTCGATAGTGATCTGGAAATCTTACATATCGTCCACTTCGCGTCATTCTGACGGTGCTCGGTTCAGGCTCTGGTATTGTTGATGCTTGATGGCTGTTGGATGTGTCCTCATCTATAGTGTCGCTGGTCATGAAGGCCGGCTTCAGTCGATCGATGGTCACGGTGTTCGGCTTTCCATTTAAAATGATTCGAAAGGTCTTGTCACGTCTCTCGAGGACCTTGTACGGGCCTGAGTACGGGGACTCTAGCGATCTCTTCGCGTGCCCTTGACGAAGAAAAACGTACTCGGCCGTGCTCAACTCTTTCGGGATGTAAAAAGGTTTCTTCGAGTGATGACTGGCCGGGACTGGGTTGAGTTTTCCAATGTGGTCACGAAGTCTGGCTGCGAAGTCCGTGTAGTCGACCGTAGTGCCCTTCGTAGGCGTAAAGAATTCGCCAGGTAGGCGTAAAGGTTCCCCGTAGACGAGCTCTGCTGCTGAAGCTTGTAAGTCGTCCTTCCAAGCGCTGCGGATGCCCAGCAGCACCAAGGGTAAGGCTTCAGCCCAGTGCGTATTAGAGTGGCATATGATTGAGGACTTGAGCTGGCGGTGGAGTCTCTCAATGATCCCGTTGCAGGCCGGATGATAGGATGTGGTAGGCCGGTGCTCTGCCCCGAGGATGGATGACAAGGTGTGGAACAGCTCGGACTCAAACTGCCTGCCCCTGTCTGTGGTGATTTTGACAGGGCAGCCGAAGCGGGCGACCCAGCCCGCGATGAAGGCTCGCGCGCAGGTCTCCGCTGTGATGTCAGCCAAGGGGTAGGCCTCAGGCCAACGGGTGAAGCGATCAATGACCGTCAAGCAGTATCTGTAACCACAAGAAAATGGTAATGGCCCTACTATGTCCATGTGGACATGTGAAAAACGAAGTGATGGTGTATGAAATGATGATATGGGTGATGACGTATGACGTGAAATTTTGTTTTTCTGGCAATCTGTGCATTCTCTCGCCCAACGGCGACAATCTCTGCGTATGTCGGGCCAGACGAATCGTTGCGTCACCAATTTGACAGTTGCGTTTGCACCTGGATGGCTCAAACCGTGCAATGAGTTGAAAGCTGCACGACGAAAGGCTTGAGTAAGGTAAGGTCTTGAATTACCGGTGGAGATGTCGCAATAAATTTCGAAATTATTTTCAAAAGATTTGATTTTCTTGAGATTCAATGAAGACGATGATGATGATGATGATGAGTCAACTTGAAGAAGCGCTTGCAGTTCAGGATCTTTATCTTGAGCGCGTGCAAGGCTTTCGTAGTTGATTGACCCATTTATTTCTTCTACTCTTGAGAGTGCGTCTGCAACAACGTTATCTTTTCCCGCTACGTACCGTATGTCCGTACTAAACTGTGAGATGAAGTCTAAGTATCGGAACTGTCTCGGTGAGCATTTGTCTCTAGCGGTGGTGAATGCAAACGTCAAAGGTTTATGATCCGTATAGATGATGAAGGGTCTGGCCTCGACCATGTGACGAAAATGTCTGATAGCGTCGTATATAGCCAGCAGTTCTCTGTCATACGGACTATACTTCTTTTGAGCAGGATTCAGTGGTCTTGAAAAGAATGCTAGTGGTTCCCAGGCTTCCGGTGCTGCGCGCTGCTGTAAGACTGCGCCGATGGAAACGTCTGAGGCGTCAGTGTGGATAGCGAGCTCGACGTCTGTCAGCGGATGAGCGAGAAGAGTGGCTTGAGAGAGAGCTTGCTTACATGACTCGAATGCATGCATCATGTCTTCTGTCATCTCGATCTCTTGCGTTGGCTTCTTCTTCGGACCGGACAGTACGACGTTCAAGGGCGCTTGCAAAGCTGATGCACCTGGTACGAACCTTCTGTAGAAGTTGAACATGCCCAGGAATCGTCTGAGTTCCTTGACATTCTTGGGTACAGGGTAGTCTTGGATTGCTTGTACCTTAGACTGCAGCGGACGGATCCCCTCTGCGGACACTTCATGGCCAAGAAAGGTGATGTTCGTTACACCAAACTCACATTTTGCAGTGTTGATGAGGATACCATACTCTGACAGTCGACGAAATAGTTGATGGAGATGTTGGTGATGCTCTTCTGCGTTTCGAGAGAAGATCAGAATATCGTCCAAGTATCCATAGCAGAAATCCAGACCTCGCAGCGCTTCGTCCATGAAACGTTGAAACGTTTGAGCTGCGTTCCGGAGACCAAACGTCATGTATGGAAACTGAAACAGGCCAAAAGGTGTGATAATGGCTGTCTTCTTGATGTCATCCGGATAAACTGGGATCTGGTTGTAGGCTTTGACAAGATCAACCTTGGAAAATATTGTACTCCCGGCGAGTTGCTGCGTAAAGTCTTGAATATGTCGGATGGGGTACTTGTCTGGAATCGTACGCGCATTAAGGGCACGGTAATCGCCGCATGGTCGCCAACCGTCATCTTTCTTGGGTACTAGATGAAGCGGAGAAGACCATGGACTCTCAGACTGACAAGCTGTACCGTTCTGCAGCATATCCTCGAACTCCTTTTGTGCGATCTTCAGGCGATCCGGAGGAAGGCGACGGGGCTTACTCGCAATCGGCGGGCCAGGGAGTGTGCGTATATGATGCACCGTATTATGCTTGGGTACCTTTGGTGTACCTGAAGGTCGGGTGATGTCGGGATACTGACGTAGGATCTCGTGGTACTTTGATTCCCCTGACATCACCTTCACTGACGAGATGTCTTCGGATGTACCTTGGGTTGGTACTGCAGCGGAAAGAGTAGTGTGGCCATCTATAATGCGTTGTTTCTTCAATCATAATATTAAAGAAGGACAAAAAATCAACACCAATGATGGGTTTAGCAACGTCTGCCACCACGAATCTCCAATTAAATGCTCGCCGCAAACCCAAGTCAAGTTTCAGCTGCACCGAACCGTAGGTAGATATAACTGAGCCGTTCGCCGCTGTTAACTCGTAGCTGCTCTTAGGTCGGTTGCCACTGAGTGACGTGCGCGGGTATACACACAAATCCGACCCGGTGTCTACTAGGAAGAGAACTTTCGAGGAACGGTCCATTACGAAGAGGCGGCCCGGTTTGGTATGGCAGTCGTTAGCCGCTACTTCCGGCTGCCGTTGAAGTTTTCCGACCCAGGGTAACTGCAAGGCCTGGTACAGCGAGTAGAGTTGTCTCCAAACCTGTAATGGTACCAGCAGATAGACGGGCCTCTTGGTTTCGACGCAGACCGTGACCGCGCTTGACGTCCGACTGTAGTTTTGTTGCGGGAATTAAAACGCGAGCGCGATCTTGAGTGCGGTTGTCTACTACTGAACTGCGCTTTGAGCGAAGCAATTTCCGATGTTAGTTCTGCCATTTGCTTTGCCATTGCCACGAAATCTGAATTTGAAAATTTTTTGCTGTCACTGTCATTTTTTACGGAAAATATTTGCGGTTCTTGTGGTACAAGATCGTGCACTTTGTCAGCTAAATCCGCGAGTTCATCTAGCGTTGAATTTGGCTGCGATGCGATTACGATCTGTAAATTTTTCGGTAACCGGCTTGACCATACGGTGCGCAAAAAATCATCCGTCACTGAAGTTCCAGCCAAAATGCGCAGCTGGCGTAAAAATTGCGATGGTTTCCTATCGCCCATTTGCTCACCTTGTAATAATTGCAGCGATTTCTTTTCCTGCGACAATGACAATCTTGAAATAAGCTCGGTTTTCAATTTGACATACCGGTTTTCGGCCGGCGGAGAATTTATGATATCCTTGACTTCTACCGCGTATTGATGTTCCAACTGACTAATTACATAATTGAATTTTGTAGAATCAGCGGTTATTCCCGACAAAGAAAATTGCGCTTCCATCTGCGAAAACCAAAGCGCAGGCTCTTGCGGCCAAAACGGCGGCGCTCGTACACCGACTTTGAATACGGCGCCATCGCTGTCACTTGCGCTGTTTCCCATTGACATTTCAATATTATGTAGGTTTTATATTCTTACTTGAATTTTGCTTGAATTTTGCGTTTCTTGTCCAATGCGGGGTCACCAGTGTAGGTGCGCCTCCTGAGGCTTCGATGAATTAATGAAAAGAGATTTAGAGGCACACGAACGTATAATAAAGATTATCAAAAAGGAAAGTATTTACAATGGAATATTAAACTAGGGAAAAGGAAGGAAATGAGTTTCGCGCAATGGATAGAGTTCTGTTCAGGACCGCGTCGCCGGAAGGAATGTCGCTCCGCTTCTCGACTGGCCTTCTGGGCAATTCAAATGAACTCGAATACGCCGCGCAGTTCCACGCGCCGGTGTGCAGATGTTTACAGTATTGCCAACACGTGGAACCGACTGCGGCTAGCGGGGTAATGTCTTATCTGGACGCTACAGTAACAACAGATGAATTTTATTTGAAAATGTAGCTTTAAATTTAACAAAAAATCAAAAATCTATTTCGACTTTAATAATATAAAAAATCTTTTTAAAGAGCAGGTAGAAGAAGAGCCGAACTAATATATTCAATTAATATAGTCAATAATCGTAAAAAAAACACGCTCAAGTATTATTGTCATTATTATTGCGTTGCATCGATATAATTGTTTAAAAACATCCCTATGCGGGGCGTGTGATAAATCAGTTGTAATGGATCCTCGTAACGTCTGAAACGTTTTGACTTGTAATGTTACGCTTCAACGGTATAGACTAATTGTGAACGATAACGTGGCACTAAACTTTGAAAATTAAAGAAGTGCCATAAAGGGTGTAATTGCTAAAGGTGCCATAATTTCTGCTGCATTCAAATTTTTTATACAAAAGGTTCAGTACCCTTAGTGTAAGTTTTCGGTTGCAAAATACGTCTCGATCGCGGTTCGCGTTAAAATCTCAATTTGTATGGAAAACACGAACATCGCAAACGTCCGCTAGAGGCGCTGTTCGTGTTTGCATACAAATTGAGATTTTTAACGCGAAACGCGAAAGAGACGTATTTTGTACACCGAAAACTTACACTAAGGGCACAGCTTGTGCCACACGACGATTCAAAATGAGTTTTACACATTTTATGAAACCAAAATTACGCCACCGAAAATACGCGACTAACAAGTCAAAAAATTACACTCGTCTGGCTTCACCCTAACTGGAACATTTTCTACGTCTTTAATAATTTGTGCATTCAGAATTTTTATTCCGAATAAATAATCGCCACATTTGTTGAACTTAAGCCTATCGCCACATTTGTAGGCGTTAGGAACTCTTTGATCCGTTCTTCTAGAAACATTTCAGCGTTATCAATAGCGTTAGCAATAAAAATCTACAAACAATTTTGTTTACTTTAGTTTCTTCTGTATCCTTAGCTAAAGTCAATAGTCTTGCTTATCCTATTTTGTGCCGCAATCCTTTATTCAATGTCCTCTGTCATATATAAAGTACAGTATAAGCTGTGTAAGCCTACAGTTGGCCGGCGAGTCGCGAGGTCGCGTAAAATATTCAATGTTGCACACAATTGCAATTTCGCAAACGACATCTGTTTCCTCGCTGAATCATAGAACGACAAAAACGTCTCAGTTTCGCCCACATATTACGAGTTTATGGCTTTGAACTCCTGTATGTTATGACAGCTAACTTTGAAGCTGCAGTAGGCATAGTATACGGATTATGCATACAAAAATAACTTGTTGGGCATTTAGACTGAACCCAAATCTGTGAGAACAGTTTCCTTTTAGCATAGGTAATTATAATGATTTCTGTTTAATGGAAACGTAAAGGGAAGGGGTAAAGGCTTAAAAATGATCATGTGAAAAACGTATTTTGTATGAATATGAGCGAAATATTTTCGCTTTACGTCAGAATGCTTTGAAAGAAACTTTAGGAATGCTCATGAAATGTTCCGCGTGCAGATATTTTTCAATATTTAATTACTTACTCTTAATTATTTAGAAAAGTCTAAGTGACTTTTAATTAGTAGTTGGTATGTTCAAGCTAAAAAGTAACTCTTAGTATTATGTTATTATAATAAACAAAAGTACAGTCACGTTTACATTTTTAAAATTAGCGACTGACAAGGTAACTGGACTTTACCGGTTTTGTTTATGTCGGAGATCTAAGGATTTCGGGAGTTCTCGGGGGCGAAAAATTATTTTAGCTTGGTCCTCAACTCTGGGGAAACGCGTGTTTTCAAGTTATAGCCCAAGCAAAGCCCTGTAGCCCAGCAGGGCTACTACGAAACTCGAAACTCTCGCTCTCGTATTAAATAGTATAAGTGTCAGAGGAACCGCACGACACGAACTTCGAGTTACGAGTTTCGTAGTAGCCCTGCAGGACAATGAAAGAACATTCGTTTTTTGTGCATAAAAAAGTAGAATTTGCAAAAATATGTCCTATTAACCCTACATACAACATAAATTTGACATTGGTTCACGATTCTGCGGCATCTAAGTTCAAAAGAGCCGAATATCGGCCGTCAAATCAAGTCAGTTATTTTAGAGGGTGGGTTAGGTGTTGGTGGCCCCTGGCTGATTATTATAATTGAAACACAACAAACACGGCTCAGCACCATCTGCTGTAAATTACAAGCTATCACAAAGGAATCCGTCTGAATTACCTTATCCGTAAAACAAACATATCTTAATTGAGTCGCTGAAAACCGGTTATGGGAACAATTAGGTGCTCCCCTTGATTTAATTCGGAAAGCTATTAAACGTGGTCATAGCGCTCAGAGCAGGGAGTAAAGAATGGTCAGTTAATTGGCTCATAAATCACGCGCCGGACAATTATTTTTTTGTTTTGTGCAGTTAGTACGGATCGCAGCCGGTAGATGGGGTCATTCGCGCTTTTTGTTTACGATTTCCATTTCAAGTGGTGATTTTTAAGCGTTTTGTTTATTATAACCATTGAATTCGGTTTGTTTGGATCACGCTGTTAAAGGACTGCAATCGAGTTTTGTTCGAAATGATAAATAACGCGACGTGTACTGTACTGTTTGTTGATTTGTTATAACCAGATAACTTTCGTTGAAAGTTGTCCATCCATACAGAGAAAAACAGACTTTTGCAATGACTCATCCGTTGAATGTAACTTAATAGATTGTTTAAACTAGTAAATCATACTCTGTCTTTAAAGCCGTTTCATTTGAGCTTTAAATTGAAAAACGATTCCCTTTCGATGTCAGTTATAAATAAAATCAGAAAAGCCATAGCTGATGCAAGTGCATACACACCATAACGAGCACTATTGTACTTCAGATGTTAGCCGTAGTATAGATTCTCTGGTTCCATTTAAATGCCTCTAAGACATCCAAGAAAACAAAAAGTATGAGAGGAGAATTGATCTGTAGTTGATTTATGTTGGCAGTTCATTTTGAGCCCTTTCAAGCTCTTTTATTTCAATTCGCGTCATTGAAATCAGTCTTTCATTTTCCTACTCGGATGCATTTGAAATTCAATGAAGCCAAACAATTTACTTATGCTGTAATGAGATCATAAAATTCACTCGCATTCTTTGAT
Organism: Choristoneura fumiferana; assembly: GCF_025370935.1. Classification (NCBI taxonomy): domain Eukaryota; kingdom Metazoa; phylum Arthropoda; class Insecta; order Lepidoptera; family Tortricidae; genus Choristoneura; species Choristoneura fumiferana. The sequence goes on from NC_133494.1 coordinate 8,252,724, forward strand.
CCAATTAATGAACCTATGATTAGGTAATACTAAGGGAGTGGAGGTTTATAATAATATCTGTAAAATATCTTTTAGGAGCGAAAAAGAACTGTAAGAGGAGTAAGATGGCGGTAATTTTCGTCTAGCTACTAAGTTCATTTTCAAGCTAGTAAAACATTTATCTAGTTAACCTTAAACAGTACCTAATATTTTACTTTAACTTCCTATTTGAAATACGAATTAACGAGGTATTTTTAAGCGAATAATGAAAAAAATACATAAAAAAGCAAAAATAATCCGCAATGCAAAAATTCAAGAAAAATATGACAGTGCTGTCATCTAACGACAACCTTGACAACTGGATGTCTATTTGATTTCATCGCCATCTAGCGCTAACTAGCGACAACTTTTAGCTCGGCACCAAACTATGACTCGGAACAACAACATTGTAGCAACGCGCTTGTCTAACGAGTTCCTCTTGTCGTCAACAGGCGGCAGCACGTGGCGGCGCCATGGAGCTCGACGGGGACAGGGGGCGCTCGCGCTCAACACGAGCTCTTTGAGTTGCTGGAGCGTGTACAATGTTCCCGATTGGACGATCAGAGGGCAGTACTGCCGCCGTATTTTTCTCAGGTAAGTGATTTTTGATTTATAATGCGATTTTACTAGGATTTTATTCTAATTTCGACCTTTTTTGTTTATTATAATAGCTTGCTGGCACTTCTGCAATAAATATTTTTTCTTGTGTCAATCAAAAAATTACAAAGATGAAGCATGTCAAACTTCGAAACTGAGGGCCCGTGCCCGTGTAGCACGGTGACGTCGCACTGTGGGCTGAAAATCTGCTTTCATAGACATAGGAATCGAAGTTAACATTTTACAGTTTTTTTGCTTGAAAAGGCTATCACTTACCATTATTATGCTAAGTTATGATCCTGGCGTGATCTGGCACGAAAACTGATGAGTTTTTTTTTTTTTCGCAAAAAATATATGGAGCTGGAACGAAAAGACGGAATATCTCGGGAACCGCAAAAAAAACACAAATATCCTTACAGCCTTACTAATTATTCCTGATTTGTTGACATACTACATATTTCAGTCATAGCGGGTTTTTTTTTAATCGACGAAATTTTTAATTTATTTTTTCCGTCCCAGACGTCTTACTTTAAAGATAAAAGACAGTAATATGTATGATTCGCCTTTCCAATACAAGATGGGTTATTTTCAATCAAATTTTTCAGTAAGTTAGTTTATAAATATAATGACCCGGATAACTCACGTCTTAATCGAGTTTAGCTCGACATGTTTCGGGCTAATCCGTAGCCCTTCGTCTTCGGAGCAACGCGACTCAGCGGCTGCTGCAACAGCGCACTGCGCGCCGCCGCTTGCTCGCGCGACTACCCGACGAAACTGACACCGACACAACTACCCGCGTTTGCGCGCTGCGTTCGAAACATGTCGAGCTAAACTCGATTAAGACGTGAGTTATCCGGGTCATTATATTTAATATGAGTGAGTCTCACGTAGTTTCATGTCAAAGCAAATCTTTAAGTTAGTTTTATTACCTATATTAAAATACTCAAATATACAGAACCATAACAACTAAAGCCGATTTTCAGCCCACAGTGCGTCGCTCCAAATTTTATCAATGCAAGTACTATACTCAGCAGCACAAAATTTGGCCCACCCTTCGTACAAAATTACCGATTCTGCATACATTTGAGGGTCAGATGTTTTGCCACTCAGTAGGTATGTTTATTGTTGTTGACAAGAAAAAAAATGTGGCTCTTTAAAAACTTTGTAAATTATAATTTTTGACCCATCCGACTCAAAAGGTTGCAATGCCGACCCCTATATATATACGCATACCTAATATTCCCATCATTAGTGGCCTTAGATAATTAAAGTTATCTAAGTTAGTGGCCATAAGCAAGCATATTTAATATATTTATTTCTTCAGGCCTACTTATCTTATCCATCTACCCCCAACATACAAGTGAAAGGAAACTAGAATCTTGCGATTCAAACAATTTTAAGGGTCACCAAACACGAAGTTCGTTAACACCCGGGCAAACAAAGCGCAAGACAAGTGAAGGCGAGCGGACGGAGGGTGGCAAGCGGAGCGAAGCGAAGAAATGTCACGGGTGGTGCGCAACCGTACCTGCCCGAAATTCCTTTTTAGGGTTCCGTACTTACCGTTTGCGATGGGACATCATGGGCTAAAAAAAACTCTTAAAACTCATAAATAAGCAACGAAGTGATGTTTCGCTATGATGTTTTTCAAGTTTTGCAGTCGCAAGTGTAGGTCTGTTGTTTTTTTTAAATGATAGGGGACCGATTTCTGGATCACACTCGTATGACTCGGATAACTCGAAAACGCTGCTCAAAAGTGGTCAAAAATTGCGCTGAATTTACATAAATACGGATTGAAATACGGGTAATCTTTAGAACTAGTCAACAACTTTATTTGTACTTTGTGGTTGTAAAAAGGTTAATTAAATTTGTATATTTTTGAATTATTTTCAGCTTCGATTTGTAGATTGTAAGACCAGCATTTCAACGGCTTTTTACGGCTACCACTATCCTATCGTATCTGCATTAAAGAAATGAGCCACAACGAGCGGAAAGTTTTTAAATAACCTAACCAACAAAAAGTTGGAAAACTCCCGATTTTGTCACTTCAAAGTTTAATATCTCAAAAACGGTTGAACTGATTTTGATAAAACATGTCTAATAACCATCGCTAGAAAACAGTTTAGTTAGTTTAGTTTATTTATTCACTCAACATAACAATTACATTATATAAATACATTAAGTCTGATTATATAAGAATTTATGCTGAGATCGTCAAAATTTGTAAAAATAAGCAAAATAAAAAAACAAACAATAAAATACAATGTCAAAATAAATTAAATTCGTCCTCAAGGGGGAGTTGACAAGAAATCAAATTATTAATTATGTTAATGAAAAGTAAAACTAAAACTATAAATAAATAGTATCTCAAATAGGGATCGTCATAACAAAATAAATTTACTTAAAACATATTTACAAATATTCAATTAATGTCAAGAAAAGATTATTTCCGAAAACTCACTTACAAAATACAGAGGTGTATCCATTAAAAGGCTTTTCACCCGGAGACCGAACATGCTTTCAAATTAAAAAACTACATTTAAATCGTCCGCTTCCACCGTTTAAAAGCTACGATGCCACAAACATCACACAGACACACAGCGGTCAACTTATAACACCCCTTTTTTTGCGTGGGGGGAACGATGCAGTGTCGTTGTTTCTCATTTCTTCATCAAGTTGAAACGCTAGTAGAAGAATAATACTATAATGGGAGTATTGCGAAGTGTTATTGCATTATCGACCCTGATTTTAGTATCGAAAGGAAAAGCAAAGATGCTTCGACCTTATTGTCCCACATTATCGTTTAAAACAATTATTAATATTTTAATAATCTTCGTATTACGTGCAGTATCACAAAAAATTTAAGCCGAATTTCATTTTGTCGAAAACTTTTCGTACTTACGTTATTGTTAGGCTAATGACTGCATTGTTTTTGTTTTACTTTTACATGCTTTTGTTTAATTTTATACAATGTTTACTATGGTAAAAACTTGCAAGTCTCATTTCACTTCTAGTGATCGAGAACTTGAAATTTGTTTTTTTTTACTTATAGTCTCATATACTTACTACAGACAGAAAGTTTTAAGTTTAGTTATAGTTATTCCATTTTTTTCCGTAGGTATTCGTTTGTTATATACTTATATTCTATAGGTATAAATAATTTATGACACCTTCAGAATGAGACTGACTCAATTCGAATTATTCTCATTTCAAAACTAAACCTGTTTTTCCTTTTTCACAAAGATTATTTTTGAAATATGAGAAAAATTCGGATTGTATCAGTCTCGTTGTGTTAGGTGCGCTATATATTGTGTAATCGTGTATATACCCAAACCTAGTGGCAATCCACGAAGACGCGTGATTTTGACAAATTAGACATTAATGACATTGTAATAAGCACCACGGCACGCGTCATCGTGAATAACTACCAATACCTCAATAAAAATATAATTTCTCGTGAGAAAGTTCGTGTAATAAATTTAAATTTGGAATAAGTACATACTTGCTATTTGCCGGAAAAATTTAACGTTTTTAGTGATTCATCATCCCATCATCATGCCGGACTATATACGTCCCACTGCTGGGCACAGGCCTCCTCTCAGAACAAGAGGCCTTGGGCCATAGTTCCTAGCTAAGGTGCCACAGACAGACACACATAGCGATCAAACTTATAAAACCCCTCTTTTTGCGTCGGGGGTTAAAAATATACTGTGAAAAATAATTTAAATTATTATTGCAAGGTCATTTCAATTGACTTAGCCTTAACTACTCAAGGCTGATGCAATTTTGCCGCTAACTTTACTTTTATTTATAAATGACCTGACCATTTTGTTTATACCTATTTCGCTCGAAAATTATGTATTAAATTGGAAGGTACTTTATGCGAATATTGTCAATATTGTAATATTGTTCGCCTTGTATTACAATTATTGCAAAATCGTTATTGTTAAGTATGTTTCTTATGTAGGTATAATTCCGATTCGAGCAAGCAATAAAAAAGGTATTTAGGGTACCTAATTATATGTATCTTACAAACACCTATTACAAAACCTACACTTTTGTACTAGGCAAGGAATATTTATGTAAAATTTTATGTAGCATATAAATACATATTATCTGTTTATCATACAAGCGCCAACCCCTAGCGGGAATCAATACCGGGACCTTTTACTTCTCAGCCAGAGGCACTTAGGTACCTTACCACTAAGCTATCCGGTCGTTTTGGCTACTATTTAGTTCTAATGATTTTTGCTTTCTATTTTTTATAGACCAAGGGCTAGTTCTCGAAGCATGCATGGTAATTACTGATGTTCGAAACACTAGCCCAATGAAAAATGTCTAACATGTTTAACATCTTTATTTTTCTAAACTTTATTAAGCTTTTCAGTAGGTTCTAGGTGGATACAAGCCGCTTCCAACCGAAGCAAATCAAAAGTTCTACGTCCCACAGTGGACGTCCTATGGCTGATATATGATGATGATGATAACTAAGCTTTTAAATGAGAACACACAATCCTTTTTATCACATACTCGTAGCACCACAAACCAAAGAAGTTGTTCTTTCGGGACGTACTAACAGCATTCACCCAAGGTCAGTATCTTATTTAAACCAAAATAAGCTTTCGTCTTTACGACTACGTCTATCAAGGTTGCGTTCGCTATCGGATCTTTGTGGTCGCATAAAGAGATACGGCCTTCAGAAATGGAGGTTAGGTCAATAAGAGCCCGGTTTACAACTCTAGTAACGATACCGACACACCTATAATAAAAATACACTACAACTATTGAATTTGAGCCTCATTATCTTTGTCGTAAGGTTTAGCCATCGACTATCAAGTCGATGGGTTTAGCGAATATCGGGTATAGATCGTGATTTTCGATTTGCCAACTCTTTTATGGTCGTGTAATGACGCGTTTAATTAAATCGGGTGACCGTTTTGGAGTCCTTAATAGGAATAAGTAATTGAATCACGATTCGTAGATAGAGGACGTACAAAAGATGATACTCCACGGAAATCATTCGTCACTACTTTGAAAAAATCTCGTATCTAAAATCAATATGGCAACAAAATTGAACCTTGACATAATGTTCATAAAATTCACTAAGAAAAATTATCTATTTTGAGGTACGAGTTTTTTTTAAAGTAGTGACGCGTTGTAACGATTTGAGCGCGTCATTCTGGATAAGCATCCAAAGGCCTTATTGTTTACACATTATAATCCTTTTCACTTCTTTCTGACACGTGGAGTAGGATTAAGGCAGAAAGACGGTGAATGCGAATGCGATCGCGAGTGCCCGGACGTTAGACAATACGACTTCTGCTCCTCATATTATCATCGCTGTCGATCGCTTTGACAAACACCTAGAGAAAACACCCTGTAACATGAAACATACAAAAGTCAAAGTCAAAATATCTTTATTCAATTTAGGCTATAACAAGCACTTATGAATGTCAAAAAAAATCTACCACATAACTTTCGTTTGGTCGTTAAAAACTTCAATCGATGACCAAATTTGGTTTAAGCTCCATTCTAGTAGGTACTACTACTTTACAACATCACGAATCAAATTCTTATATATAAACTAAGTAAAAATTCTGGAATTCCACAGTTAAATGTTGTAACGTATTTCTTCTGTTCATAATACCAGCGAACCGTGTAAAAGTTCTGACAAACTCACGATTATTGTAAATTACTACAACAGTAATCGCACGTACAGTGGTCATAAATCGTAATTTTGTCAGTGAATTATTTCTTGGCAGCAATTGCCACTTATCAGATTTAAAAAAGTTGAGCTGACTAGTTTGCGGCCGACGTGTGCCAAATAAAAAATGAATTAAAGTTGGTTAGGAATGTTCGAGTTTTTTTTTGTTGGTTCAAACTTTCGTGATTTAAAAATGTTAGTGCAATGATCACAGATTTGTTTATCTTGAGCCTTAAGTTTTATCAATAGTGAGCAATTTATCTCATAACTATACATATATATCACGGGGCAAGTGACACCAATTGACCTAGTACGAAAGTAAGCAAAGCTTGTGTTCATATATACTTAAACCTTATTAGATATATATACCTTAATAGATACCTACCTACATACATACATACTTAAACACATATTAACCGCCCACGATTCGAGACTAAACATTCATGTGTTTCATGCATAATATCTGCTGCTTCGTACCTAGTCAGGTTTTCTAACCACTGGACTACCCGTTCGTCGAATTCATCCATAATTTTAACCTATCTCACACATTTTCCACAAATCGCAAGTTTCATTGTTTCCTTCATTGAAAAGCTCGTGGTAAAATTTCAAATATAATTTCCCACATCAATCAACGAAAGAATCTTAGCTTTAGAAACCATGGCTTTTTTTCAACAATCTTTAGACAAAGCCATTTAAGTTGATGTATTGACTGACTGACTATAAAATACCCTAACTAACTTTGAACTTCACACCTAACCCTCTGCATCTGAACTGCAGCGCTTTAAACAACCGCCAAATGAGGCGACGAACTTGCATAAATGATCATCGCTCACGTAATCACCCGCTAGAGATGTGCGATAACCTTCGGCCTCGTAAATTTTAAATTTTAATGGCCTTTGTACCGTGTAGTACAGTAGTTTTGAATGTCAGTTATGCATTTAATTTTGTTATTAAATGTTCACGTCCTAATTGGCATGTTGTACGTGGAGTTGATGAAACAGGATGATTTTGTGGGGATAAAAACAAAAAATAATTGTTATTTTAATTTACTAACCCGCCTAGGCTTTGCACGAGTACACCAATATGAGGTAGTGACAAAAATAAGACCAAATAGATTTGGCAATCTGCTATCTCACTCAACCACTTTTTGGACGGAGAATTTTAAAACAGTTTTTTTTTGTATATTAGATATTAGATAACTGTAACTGACCAGCGGTGGACCTTTATCTCACCTGATGGTACCTAAGTGTAGATGACGCTGAAGACGTAGGTCTCATTCTGGTATGTTATCTTAAAGTAAAGTGAATCATAAAGGCATTAATTTGGGACTAAATATTATTAAAACAATGTTAGGTGTAGTTTAATTACACAGTATCAAAATTTTAACGGCAACAATCTTGCAAGACAGTTCAATAACGCTACTCTTTCCTTGCCCAGATAAAAATGTTAGCAACAAAGTGAATGACAAGCCACAAAATGCATATTTGAGCCCGGGCACAAAGTTCGTGATATTTCATAAGTTTCCGTCAGAAATTCTCTTCCCTTTACGTTTACCGTAATCTGGTCCAGGGATTGTCGGACACTGGCGGCCTGGCCGGCTTATGATTGGTCGAATCCAATCTCTGTCTGAAAAGTGTTTTTATTATATTATGAGGGGAGGCAAAGAGCATGGCAGGTCATCTGATGGAATAATCACCACCTGCCACCAGCAATTCGAGAAGTGCTACTGTTTGTTGCCGGCCTTTAATATGTAACCTAATTTTTGACACTAACTAATAACTAAGAACATATGGAACCTGTTTTTCAGAATTATTTAAATGATTGTTTTTATTTTTTATAAAAGAAAATCTTTTCGTTTGTGAAACTGAAGGCTAGATTTAGCTTTACTCTATGATTATTCACTAAGATTCCCATCCACTTACAATCCCATTGGTCTTTCAACAAGTTTTATTTAATTTATACAATGCTAAGTTACTTTATGACTGTTAAGGTGACATTTTGATAGTTAATTTCAGCACTTTAGTTTATTGAATAGACCTTCATTTGTAGTTTGTAATAATGACAACGCAAGAAGATATAGTACACATTTTTTACGTATAGTTATTCCAATTTAATGAGAAACAGAAATATATTTCGCTAGACATACTGTAAGTAAAGAAACATCCCCCTTCTCTATTGATTTGACGGCGATCGCTTTTCGTACACGTGCTACGTGATCCCTGAGTATGCAGAATTGCATCCCGCGCTGCGCCGTGCCCAATCAGTCACGTTTTGCCAAGGCGTGACACATGTCAGGGGACCAACCTGGGTTCAGTATATCTTGCCTAGACAGAAAGACGTAGAACCCTAGTTGGATCCTGTAAAGTTCCCTTGCCTAATTATGAAACTGGTCAGGATTTATTTCAAGACAATTGTGTAAAACCCAATTGGTTAGATTATTTTTTGAAAGATCCTGAAACATTTGTAAACGAAAATCATTTGTTAAAAATGTTTTGGTTTGCTTAGTGAACCATACGGAACTCTTGCGTTAGCAGTATTTAGTTAAAATTACCATTAACTATCTCCATTGTGGACACGAAAAAATTATAACATTTATGTATGGATAATTTTCGTGTCACAATGAAAAAATTAATAGTTATAATCCATAACTATAATTTATAAATGCGAAAGTAACTCTTCTGTCCTGTCTGTCTGTCTGTCTGTTTACGCCGCTTTTCAACGCCAAAACCGCTGAACGATTTGGATGAAATTTGGTACAGAGACAGAATAGAACTTGGGAAAGAACATAGGCTATCTTTTATCGCGAAAAAGAGGCTTTTAAGGGGTTGAAATAGGGGGATGAAAGTTTATATGGTGAAAGTTCGTCGCTGTTCGAAGATAAAACCATGAAACTTGGCATTTAGGCATTTAATCCATAACTTCCATACTATCCATAATCCATACTAATATATAAATGCGAAAGTAACTCTGTCTGTCTGTCTGTCTGTCTGTCGCTTTTCACGCCTAAAGCTGAACCGATTTGGATGAAATTTGGTACAGAGATAGAATAGACCTTGGGAAAGAACATAGGCTACCTTTAATCGCGAAGAGGTTTTTAGGGTCGAAATAGGGGATGAAAGTAAATATGGTGGAAGTTCATCGCTGTCGATAATAAAACATGAAACTTGGCATTTAGGCATTTTAATAAGAAATGTCGATATTTGTTGAGCTTTTTTTGAAATTTCGACCTGTTGAGGGGATGAAAGTTTTATGGAAGGTCTTCATTATCGAAGAATAAATCGATGAATCTTTATTAAACTTGCTATTTCGGCACGTGATAAGAGATAAATAGATATTTGTTCGCCGCGTTTTTATAATTCATCCTGAGAGGGGGTGAATAAGGGGATGAAATGAAAGTTTATATGGAAGATCGTCATTGTTGAAGATAAATCGGTGGTTCTTTTATGAAACTTGCATTTGGGCACGTGATAAGAGAATACATAGATATTTGTTCGGAATCGGATCGGGGCGGAGGCAGGTGGCAACGGAGTGGAGCGGAGGCAACGGATGGAGCGGAGACAATGCGGGCTACAGCGGAGGCAGTGATCGAGTAGAGACAACGGAGCGGAAGGCATCGGAGCGGAGGCAGCGTGGCAACGGAGTGGAGCGGAGGCAAGGGATGGAGCTGAGACAATGCGGCTGCAGCGGAGGCAGTCAAGTGAGAGCGGAGCTGAGGCTGGCGGGCGAAGGCTGGCGGAGCGGAGGCTTGGAGAGGAGGTAGCGGAGCGGAGCAGTGAAGCAGAACGTAGCGGACGCTGCTGAGCGGAAGCGGGACTGGAGCTCGATTGATGGTATGGTGATGATAGTGGTGCTGAGTATGAATAATTGATGATGATGATGGTTATTGTGGTGACGATGATCGATGATGATGAATGACAAAAAAAATTGGTTTATAAAAAATGTCTCATTTGAAAAACTTTACCTGCGGGGGGGATGCTAGCAGAGGGGATGATGCAGTGTTAGCAGAGCCTATTAAGCCAAAGAAAAAAATGTACGCAATGTGAGGTCATCATGAAAAAAATTATGATTTTCAGATTTTTCTTATTTATTGTGCTATAACAAGAGCTACTTTATGCAAATTCCAAGTTTCTAGGACAGCCAGCAGTGCGCTATAACTTTTTCTGTTAAGGCGATTTGTATGAAAACAACTTTTTAATGACTGTAGCCAGTTTAATGCATCAGTGACTGTAGCTTTTGATTGCATTGACTTAGAAGTTTTTTTTTTCACAGCTAATCGGGACTATTGACCTGAGTTTAGGATTATCTACCCCGCGCGTTTACGAGATAAAGGGTCTGACAGACAAGCGGACGGACGGACAGCAAAGTGATCCTATAAGGGTTCAATTTTTTCCTCTTGAGGAACGGAACCCTAAAAAACATTTGTTCTGGGGCGCTTTAAATTACAACCTATTTACTTGAAATATGGGGATGAAAGTTCTTACGGAATTTCCAAACAAATTTACTATAAGTATATTTATCCGGAACTCTGTGTTAGCTAAAATGCCGTCTTAATTATAATCCTACCCTCCTAACTTACAATAAAGGACGTAAGGTGTCAAGATTTCACTATGAAGAATGAGTCCTTTTGTGTTAGCAGGGTAGAATACACGTCGTTTTGCTAAAATGTGGCTACCCGCAAATAATTATGTTTTTACTAAAGAACATGGATGGATGGAAGAACAAAAAAAAATTTATATTCATAGCAATGTATTGAAATGGTTATTTTTCAGTAAACCGTAGAAGTTTCTATGTGCTATTATGGCAGAATAAGTATCCTAAATACATTAAATACTTCCCAAAGTTACTATTCCACACGTCGGACGAAGTCGCGGCAAAAGCTAGTTGTTAAAATATAGGTAGAGTCATTCACGATGACGCGTGCCATGATTCTTATTACAATACCATTAATGTCTAATTTTTGACAAAATCACGCGTCTTCACGGATGACACTAGGTATACCAGCTAACGCAGCTTTAACAGGCGTGCAACCTTTTGGTCTTCACCCTTATATTTTTGTTAAGAATGCGAAGGCTTATACTTGGCTAAGTTTCACCTTCGCTTACGAAACGAAAAGATGAAAGGGAAAAGGTCACAAAGTTGTTATCTCATATGAGATTCGATAAGAGTCCATTTATTAGGTCAAAATACATACGGACCATATTTATTGATTCCGTTAGGACTGCTAATGGCATTGCCGATGTTTTCTGTTGGCATGGCCGGACGGAATGAGATTTGTTCTCGTTTGATTGGATGTTAACCGTCTGAATTATTGATCTGATAATATTTTATACTAGATACTAGCTTTTGCCCCGGCTCCGCCCCGTGGTATTCGGTTATCGTGCGCTGTTCCCTCGGGAACTGTGCATTTTTCCGGGATTAAAAGTAGCTTATGTCACTCTCGGGCCCATAAACTATCTCTATGCAAAAATCACGTCGATCCGTCGCTCCGTTACGGTGAAAAACGGACAAATACACAAACACACTTTCGCATTTATAATATTAGTATGGATTGACAGTGGTGTGGAGTAAATGTTTTCGTAAGGCAAGCCAGCAAGAGAAGCGCGAGTTAGATATGTTTCAGATATAACACCTTGCAGTTAGTATACAGTCGCTAAACTATAACGTACCAGGGTGGATTTATTTCATAATTTTTTTGACGACCGGATGGCCGTCGTAGAGAACCTGACTAGAAGCTTGATATCCCGCTTCGATCCTCGCGGGGCAGATATTTATATCATCATGTCAGCCGAAGGACGTCCACTGCTGGACATAGGTCTCCCCAAGGCTCTCCACTCAGACCGGTCTTGTGCTTTCCGCATCCACCGCGATCCCGCGATATTAACCAAGTCGTCAAGATATTTATATGAATAATACGAATGTTTGTTCTCAGGTCTTGGATGTTTAAAATGTATTTAGTATGTATTTATCGATATAAGTATGTTTATCCGTTGCCTAGTACCTATCCATTGGGACTAGGTCAATTGGTGTCAAAGTGTCCCATGATTTTTTATTATTATTTAATCCATTTTGATATGATTTCTTTGGCAGATATATGGGATGCCAACATGACATTAGTGGTCACTTCTTCTTAGTCGTATGCTCCAGGTGGAGTGGTTATGTGGTAATGGATCATCTTTTTCGTTGGTTGCGGCTTTTGGTACCTACAGTCACCAGCACCATATCTGACACAACAAAGTGTGCATAATAAATATCTGATACGACTCCATTTCTAGGGCCGGTAGGACGTGTCAGATATTTTTGCACGCTCCGCTGTGGCAGATATTAATGCAGGTGGCTGGACTTACCCTCATTTGCAACAGACAGCTGGAAGACATTTCATCTTAAAAACTTACAGAAAAGACTTAATCAAAACAAAGAATAATATCTACAAATAAGTAGGAAAGTTTGTGAACATGTTTATTACTCAATAAAGCTGAAATTACTGGCACTTGAGGTATCCCATCTTAGGCCTCTAGGTTGGCAACGCATCTGCAACACCAGGTTTGCAGATGTTTATGGGCGGTGGTGATCTCTTACCATCAGGATACCCACTTACCCGTTTGCCATCCAGTCGAATAAAAAAAACAGCTAGTAATATGAAGTATTAAACTAATTTACGATCCATTCGATAAGAAGAATGCGCATTCGATTATCTCAATCAAAATTGTTATCTCAGGACAATGACCTGCTTTATCAGTCAAAGTCCCATTTATTATATTGTTTACGTTTAAGACATGATTTATAAAACATAATAGCCGGCAAATATTTCAGTACACAAAATAAATGGCTCGCTCGACATTTAGGGAAAGCAGAGGTGTAATAAGTGACCACCAAGAAACAAATAACACGTAATTTTTTCGATATTATGGCTTATGGCACAACACACTACCGTTGGCGTGTACAAGCGATCATGTTTTTTGAGTGGGTCGTCGTGGGACGATATGAAAATTATGTTTATTTTTATATTTCTTATTGGTATTAGAGTTCCAAGAATAATTCTCTTTTTAGCGGTACTTTATTTGAAATGAGTCAAAGGCACTGACTGATTGCCTTGTTCAGCAAACACCCAAGGTTTCTGACAGAATATCAGCACTGCAGGTTACTGAAGTACCTATATGTTGAGCCAGCGCCAGCCCCCTCTCGACATCGTCGCATGGCTCTGTGCATGTTTTAATTTAATATTATATTATAATAATTATTGTGAATTTTCTATTGTACTTTGAGCTTTGTATGCTGTTGCGAATAAAGTTTCTATTTATCCATCTATCTTTAACTTGCAATAGAATTTAGCACGCTCAGCACGGTAGGCTAAAAGAGAAGTTAAAACCCCGGCTAGAGCACCCGTAACATTTTTTTTATAAAATCTTAGTACTCCATTGGCCAAACGTGCTAAGAAAAACAAAAATATGCCAAGAGAGTGCTTTAAACGCAATTTAAACGGTCCATAATTAGGCTTTCATCCGAGAGCTCTGTGGTCCGGAGTATTTTTCACAATGCGTTATTCTAAATCGCGTTAATTAGGTACTTTACAGTACCGCAAAGATAAAGTCATAATTTGAAACGTCAGAAAGCAGATCGCGATAAAACCATCGCCGTCCCTTTGCATTTTGAGAGGTCAGCGGGAACATTTGCGACCTCCCACACGAGAGCGACTCATGTTTACCGACAAAAGACCTTTTTTACGTTCCCCCATTGTAATGTGATATTAACATGGACCCCCATTATTTTAGTTTGGGCTGGCGTCCCGCTGTTTACATTTTAAACCCAGATGACACGGTATTGCAATTTGCGGATGCATTTTGTTTGAGGCCGCTCAACTGCGGTGCAGTTTGATAATTAGTACACGTCATTTGGGTCGTATAAATTAAGACTTTCACGTTAAAATTTTGAGCGTACGTTTATTGTAAACGCATTAAAATGTGCACTTTAAATGAATTTTGTGTAAAATAGAACAATCATTTACTATATGAGGCTCGAATAAACAACTCGGATTGGTTGGTTTTAAAATATTATTTCTATGTTTATTCAACTCAAAAAAACACTATCTAATTTTAAAATAGATGCGTGAAAAACATATCGTGTTACTATCTTTATATGTTATTTATTATTTATTTAATTGAGGGCTGAATTACCTATCTATATGTTTTATTGTCAGTGCATTATCGCATTAGGCATTGCATGCATATTTACATGTGTTGGTGAAATAAATAAATTTCTTATTTTTAACCACGCCATCTCCAAAATTTATATCCACAAGAGGCTTCTTCATATAATATTAATTACCTCTACTATGCACCTCCTTCCGTAACCCAAACCGCATCCTTCCTCAAGCGTATTCCAACATCCTTAGGTTCTATGTATTCTTTGCCATCCGTTCCGTACGCTATGTCCGTACAAGCTCCACCTTAAAATAGCCGTCACCCACGACTCCGTCCGCGTAGAATTATTTTATCGCTATCCCGCGGGAACATGCAATTTTTCGGGATAAAACTATCCTAGGTCCTTCTCCGAGACTCGAAACTATCTGTAACATATATTGCTTTATTGATATAACTGTTAGTGTTGAGACCTCCTAGTAGATACCGTAAGGCAACTGTGTCAGGAGACCCCGCTCTTCCAATCTGTATACCGAATTTCTCTAAATCGGTTCAATGGTTAGAAAGTGATGAAGTAACAAACAAAATATATAGTCCGCGGATTCATATACCCTTAACCATGTAAGTACTAAAACTTTTACCAACCTCGGCAAATAATTATTGATTTTTTTTTACAAAGTTATGCAGTTCGACTTAATCACTAGCTGAAATATCCAGGATAAATTGTGTTGTATTTGATGGGAAAAGCAGCCTCTTCTGTGTCTCCCATATAATTTCACTTTGTCTTGGCTTCGGAAGCAGCTGCGTTCAAGGACACCTGTTGTGCCCTGTGAGAACTGCAGCCGACATGGTTTGGTGGTTGTGCTGCCGGATGTTCCCACGATGCACCACGCCCCAATTGTCCTGCGGTGCGCACTGCACCATATTTGCAAAGTTTCGACGCGAGACGTCCATTTCCTTCGCTGCAACAATGTCGTGTTGAGTTTTTGTGAATTCGCAATGTTAGAAAAGGTACCTAACTAGTTTGTTATTTCAAATGAATATACGTGTGTGTGTGCGGGATCGCGGTGGATGCGGAAAGCACAAGACCGGTCTGAGTGGAGAGCCTTGGGGGAGGCCTATGTCCAACAGTGGACGTCTTTCGGCTGACATGATGATGATGATGATGATGATACGTGTGTGGCCTGTAACACGGGCAAATAATTAAAACGTAGATCGTACTCGTCAAACTCAACAACATTAGTTCAGCGACTGTTAAAAATAATTCTTTTTTCATTTTTATTACACTTTAAAGTTTATTCGAAGATTGTGATCTAAGTACCAAAACTTAACCTAGAATATTTGCAGCAAATTGATGTCGAACCCCCACATTGCGCGTGACCCGTAACGCTCTTGGTTTTATGCACCAATAATTAACACCAAGAACACTATTTACTAATACGAACAAAAACAAATGCCCCTTAGTTATTAAAATGTTGCAGGCCACAAGGTGGCCATTAAAAATTCGGCCTGTCATGTAGGATCTAAACTTGCGAACAGAAAGCCAAAATGGTCGGACAATGTTTTAGTTTTAATTAAATATGACGAAAGGTTCATTACATAATGTAGAAATGATAACATTGAAACTTTCTTGATAAGCGACGGGGTCTCTTTTGATGTCGTAACGAACTCGTTGGTCTTAATACTTGTCACCATCTCTGTGCACTATAATAATAAGCGTAGTGGCGGTCACGGGATTGACTAGCTGTTGAAAATTGGAATAAGATGACTTTGTCATTATCAAATATGTATAAGTACCTACTTTTATATCTCGCTCAGAGTTTATAACATAGGAAAATACAGTTATGTGGTGTCGTCTTGTTTTGTTTGTACTGTAATACTTACGACGTAATAATAAGAACCGTACCTATGCAGTGTGAATAATTAACTACGGTAAGAAAAGTCAACATAGCGGAGCATAGTTTCTAAGTATTTTAAAACAAGATAAAAAAATGAAAGCGTCTAAACTGAATTACTTATCTCGAACTAACTCCATTAAGAAATCTGATTTCAATCTTATCGGCATTCTTGTCGTTTCATTATTTGCATACTTAATTATTTTCTTGTCGGTTTGCTAGTACCATTTAACTGTATCAATCTTGTGCTGACAATGGAATCGCAATAGAAACTGTTGGAAAACTTTTTGTTGTCTTCTCCATCGGTTACATTCACCTGTCTTGTAACCATTGCTTCTGTTTATTGAACGTCGCAACAGCTAGTTGTCCTTATCTGTCTTGTGTCAAGATAGCCGCAGAGAAAGGGACGAGAGGTCTTCGTTGTTCCAAGCTTGGAAGCATGTGGCACGCGACGCGCCTGCACTGCACTCGGTTTCCGATCGTAAGCCGGGGTAGACGTTGAACATTTGCCTCGGTTTTCGCGCTGCGATCGTGTTTTGATTATTCCGATCTTCTGTCAGTTAACTAATTGAAACAGTTTGTGTTCGGCTCTGCTGAATATTTTAAGGAGTGTTGACTGTGTTAATAAGTGCAAAAGAAAGTTTCCGAACTGCATTGAAGCAAGTGTGAATAAAGTCTTAAACAGACTACCCGTGTTGACGATTTCGTGAATAACTCAACAACGAAAGAAATTTGTCTAACCTACATCCAAAGAGCGACACCGGTGTGAAGTGAAAGTTAAAAACTTGGCTGTTTTTCTAAAGCCATAGTTAGACTTGACAAAAGCCAACTGCCTTTTGTCGTACAAACGGCCGCTCGGGAGTTTTCTTTTAAGGACTGAAAAATAATTGGAAAAGTTCCGAAGCCGGTACACTTATGGGAAAATTCGCAGCTGTGTGACCCGAAAACTGTAATAAAAATAACGATTCTGCAAGATTTATCTTCAGGTCTTTGAAGTTCGATATCTTAGGATGATTAATAACTTGTATGACGAGGGCTCAGTGAGGATGCTGTTGGGACGTTGAATCAGTTGTACTTGTCTTGGGATTTTTTGGCGGTCTTTATGAGGGAAAGAAGGTCTTTTCCTATAAGCAACGACGTGGCGTTGAAGAGTGAAAAGAATGGATCCGGGACGGGGTTGGTGGTGAACTCTGTGATCTGTGGTGTTGTGGATGAACTGTCCAACGGAAGGAGCAGGCGCGGCTCGTGGGTGCGACACGCCGTCATGGGCGTCCTGCGTTGGAAGGACCTGACTGGCATGAGGACCAGCACACCTACAGAACAAAAAGAGGTAAGGTAACTACAATCGGAAGTAAATATTTATGTTCTGGCTACAATGCCCTTGGTATTAAATAAACTGTGACGCGATCGACACAGAGAATTACCTAGAAAATCATTTAGCTGTTTTCCGAATACCTTAGCTCGGGCAATCAGGAACACACCAAGGCGCCCTGTAAAAGTTAATTTAGGCTTTTTATAGCTCTTATTTTTTTTATTGTACCCCTTGTTATTTAAGCAATCGTAATCCTTTAAGGCTGCAATAGGACATCAGAAGAGAACAGTGTCAACGGATCAGATGAAATCCAAGATATACTAAAATATAAATAGATATAAGATAAATAAATAATTTGGATAAACAAATGTTGTTTGTTAAAATTGCTTAATGTAATGTTAATCTCGCTAATCATTAAAGTTTGTTAGGATGGATGTATTGATGTAGGTATATAAGGATGTTTGTTATTTTACATAGAAACTTCTGAATCGATAATGATGAGATTTAGCGCACATATAGTTCATAACCTGGATAACACGCAGGATAGGTAAGTTTTGTCTAACGAAATTGCGTAGTGCAATAATTAATTGTAATTGGAACAGCCAGAACATATAAAAGCTCGTAATCAAGATATTTGTCAATTTCTTGAAATCCTATAAATATATCAGTTCCGGACGTTGATTCGGTAAATTACGTCATTGATGATCTTATCTGCCTAAGTGGGCTAGACGAATAGACGCTGGCCGTATGATTGAGTCAGAGGTGCAATACTTCATTATTATCTTGGTGTGTGGATTGTTTATCAACAAGAGTTTTTATAGAATATCCTATTAATATTACAAATGCTTTTGCTTTTCGATGTTTCGATGTCGGTCACTTCATCACGCGAAACATCTCAATGGGTTTGGATGAAATTTGGAATACAAATAGTTTGTAACTTTGAACAAAGGATACTTTTTATCCCGGAAAATTTCATACCTAGTTTCCATGGGATAGCGATGAATGAATCCTTTGCAGATGAAGTTGCATGCAACAACTAATAATATTAAGGGGCTGTTTCACCATCCATTGATTAGTGTTAACTGACGGTTAAATGTGATGCCGTCTCCGTCTATTCGAACAAATCAAATAGAGACGGCATCACATTTAACTGTCAGTTAACACTAATCAATGGATGGTAAAACAGCCCCTAAATGTCATTATTATTTATTATTCTTCGTGTCACTTTAAGTAAGCCTTATTGCTGTTTTATGATTTTGTAATAATAGTCATTGCAATAGTTACGTTGTTGGTTAAGTATATTCCAGGAAGTTTCACAGCATACTTCTATCAAATATTAAGGGGCTGTTTCACCATTCATTGATTAGTGTTAACTGACGGTTAAGTGTGATGCCGTCTCTATTTGTTTTGTTCGAATAGACGGAGACGGCATCACAATTAACCGTCAGTTAACACTAATCAATGGATGGTGAAACAGCCCCTAAGAATACAATAAAATATTTAAGACTTTTGTCAACAAATTTTCAAGAAAATAATTTTCAAAACATAATCATCTCGTTTTTCATTTAAAGTGCTCAAAATCGCGACAAATATTTTCCAGTTGGCATTTATAATGACGGAACGTGTATTTGTGCTGATTTTAAAGCAGTTTTATTTGATGGAACTTGTTGATTCTTGTTCCGGTGTTCCAAACTTAGCCTCGCTATTGTGACATCATGTTCGCGAAAGTGCACAAAAATTGCCGAAAATTTTATGAATCAGTTTGTGTACTATACGTATGACTAACGGAGAAAACCTGTATACGAGTATTTCATAAACGTGTTTATCAGTCACATCCGAAAACCTGTATTTGCGTATCTTATCTTCGTCGATGAAACTTGAAGTTATTTTGCAAAAAATACATCGTACGGTGTTTACCTACTTTTAATATTAATAATGGTTTACATATTCATGAGGTATGTTACTTACAAGAAGTTTAGAAAATCAGGTTTTGATAGTACCTACACAATTAGTTCAGATATGTTTTGATTGAACTAAAACGTACTAAGATAATGTTTTGTAAGGCTCTGGAAAATTATTTTATTTAAATCTTGTAGCTTGTATTAATTAGAAAATTCTATGAATATATGTATGAGACCCGTAAGTTGAGTGGTGCAACAGTTACCGGTGCACTTAGCGGTACAAGGGTTGTATAATACTTACGTTTACTTCAACTAATTATCAAGGTAAAAATTTATTCATTTGTAATCCAATTAATGTTGTCGTAAGTATTTTATAGTTTTTACCATAAAAAACAATGGTCTGATAACCTAACGAACAATAAGTTGGAAAACCCCCGACTTTGTCACTTCTTAGTTCAATATTTTAAAAAACGGCTTAAGTAACTGATTTTGATGAAACATGTCTAAGAACCGTCCGTTTAAGAGCCACGGTGCCACAGACAGACACACATACACACACATAGGGTCAAACTTATAACACCTCTCTTTTTACGTCGGGGGTTAATGAAAATTATATCAATCAGACACTAATTTAATGATTGTTTTTTTTTTGATATTTAGTGAAATCATAAAAAGCATATTAAATGAACATTAGAAAGGCTAATTGATCCAAGCGACATTTTTTGAGATATTGAGTTGTATACCATGTTCGCAACCAGTGAATGATTCTCTGTCCTTTGAGCAATTTTTCAACTTTTTCACAAAAATGGCGCGTAGGTCAATTAGCCTTTCAACCGTCGAATACGTTATATTTTTAGATGACATGGGAGTTGATAATTCAATTAATCTTCTACCTATTTGTGTTACATCTGTTTTGTTTTGTTTGCTAGTTCGTTTAAATTTATGAGTCGCATTGCAATAGTTTGTAGTTAATCCATAAAATATCAAAATAACTGTCAGTACATCCTGTTTACAAAGGAATAATAATTAATTAACTAAGTATATGTGGTGGTTTATCTGAATAATTCAAGGTTTAACTAATTAATAACATAATAAACATGATTTTATTTTGAATGTTATTTAACCATTTATTTATTCAAAATAATCCTTGTCGTGTGCGTTCATGTGTCTGTCACTCCGTCACGCTATAAGTAACGGCTGAACGAATTAAGATAAAATTAGCTATGTTGATAGTTGAATCTCTTGAATAACGCATGAGCTACTTTTTATCCCGATATTTAAGATAAAATCCAAAATCTAAACTTATTCATTTATGGAAGAATCTATTTTTTTTTTAATAAATTTCGTGGCCAATAAAGAAGAATTACTGTTGAAATTATTTATTTAATAATTAAGTAACGTAATCAACCATGCAATACACGATAAGATTGTCTCGATTAAAAAATCCATTGACTTGACTTCAGATAACTAGTAATAGATAAGTTCGTATCATAGACTTCTGTGCATGTGTTTTGATTTTGATCTAATCACTTATTTTCAATGTAAATAATAAAATTGGTAATTAAATGACTATCCGCATCCACTAGTAACTACTTACTTACTGGATTAAATAATACAAACTTTTTTTCCCACCGGACATTTACAAACTTTTTTACGTCAGCTATGACGTGTGGCAAAGATTGTGATATTAACTGCCCATCAGAAGACATCTAACACACGCTTCTCTCACTTGACGAAATTTTTTACTCCACGCCACTAGTGACTTAAGATTCATATCTTCAAAATTAAATTCAAGACCGAAGTATAAACTACTGCACGGTTACAATAATCTCGGAATCAATGAAAATAGCGCGTAAATCTTATCGGTCCTACCTATTTAACATGTCGCTACAGGCGTGCTAGATTTTCAGGTTTCACTTCGTACAGTGCTTCACGGTAGATTGTCCCGGCTTAACAGTGTCCTTTTTCTTCCTCTGTATTTAGATAGAGATAGTGGTAAATCGTGGTGACCAATAAATCTTTGCTCTGTGATTTATCGCGTGTGGACAACACACATTAACCCATTAAAGAATCGTCGCCGACGCCTGTATTGGTGCCATACACTCCTTGATTATAGTCGTTACGTAATCTGCGTTAAAATGTATACCTACTCTCAATTTCTTTGAAACACTTTGGATTGGGGTTAATTTTCTTTGTATTCAACTGTTTATTAGGTACTTTGTGTACACAACAGTGACGAATTTAACCCAATCATCAAGTTTTTTTTTCAACGCTCATTGACGGTAAACGAGAACTGTATCAATAAAAGGTAATTTTTGTAAGGAGCTTGTTATTTTGAACATGAAACTACCGTGAGACTCACTCATATTAAATATATTGACCCGGATAACTCACGTCTTAAATCGTGTTTAGCTCGACATGTTTCGGGCTAATCCGTAGCCCTTCGTCTTCGGAGCAACGCGACTCAGCGGCTGCTGCAACACGCGCACTACCCGACGAAACTGATACCGGCACACAACTACCCGCGTTTTCATCATCATTAGGGCTATGGATTAGCCCGAAACATGCCGAGCTAAACTCGATTTAAGGCGTGAGTTATCCGGGTCAATATATTTAATATGAAGGAGCTTGTTACTTTAGAATAGTTTCATATCATAAATCGACTACCAATAATATCAACCTTTGATAAATTAGGTATACCTGCTTCAAAGATATCAACGCCTTCTAGAAACGTAAGCAAGCACTTTAATTACATGAACTAAAATAATTTATTTGCTCACGCGCAAAAAAAACTTTTAGTTCATTGATATACCTCCGCAAAGTAACGGCTGATTCAATAAATTATTTAAAGCACACTTTAATTACCTAAATCTTGATCTTCTCGCGTATTTTCGTTCCATTTTGTTGAATCGCTTAAAATCAGATTGGTAACGTCTTGATTCAATTATTTTTATGACTACCGCATTATTATACTGGTAAGTAAGTGGGTCAATCGATGCACTTCAATTTCGCCGACGCAGTGGAACCGTGCAAGTTGGCATTTTGACAAGTATTCGCGGCATTTTGCTCGCACGATGTCAATGTTCGCTGACTCTTCTGGTTTTGTTTGTTTTGCGTCATTTAGAGCCAGCGCGTACGCACGGTTGCGTTGCGATGCGATCTCGATGACAGTTTTTATGTATTTGATTCAAAATCTTAGCTTCCTTGTCATGTCAATTCGATTCTAATTACACATGGTTTTTGTAACTTGTTTTGACTTTTCATCTCCGGAGTTTACTTATGTTAATTTGTGCTTGGGAAGTTGAATCAGTATAGATTTTGGATGCACGTTTGTCCACCTGTACTTAAAAAAAAATGTTTAAATGTTTTGTTTTGTATACCTTTTATTTATGAATTGTTGTTTTGTTGGATTGTCATTCAATCTCTCTCTCTTCTCAGTCTTTGTCTTGCGCAGTGCCTTAGTGTTTAACTGTTATACTGTGTAAGTTTCTTTGAAATAAATAAATAAACCCTGCCCCTCGTCTAATTACTACGAATATTACGTCGTCAGATCATCAATCGTATTCCAAAGTTCCTTCCCTTTTCGTCCACTTCTTTTACCATTCTTAACTCTATTTGCCCATAAAGTTATTGCTGCACACATGCAATCGTAAGCTAGTTTGTCTACATGTTCCAACACAAAGCATAATCCAGCAGATTTGGTTTGTGCTATGTCTGGGATAGTCTTTATCAAAAGAGTTATGCGACCAGCCGGCCAAGCAGGCGCGCTCGTCATTAACTGTCCTACATCTTATTCCGTGATGTGATATTTCTCGTAACATCTCATTCAGGAAGCTATATAGTGCACTAAAAAAAGATAAGCATTTACATTCAGAAAGTATCATTTGGTGAACTGGCCCTGATGAAGAAGACCGTAGATGGCCAATGGAACTCGTCAAAGCTAAGTAATGCTCGCGCGTCTATTAAATGATTATGATTCATGTAACTAGATAAGCGACTGAGAAGCTTTAAGTTAATGATTCTTCCGAACTGATGTGATGCTAAAGCCGGAAGGTAGGCAACGGAACTCTGTTATAAAATAACGTGATTGGGCTTAATGGAATCGTTGTGAGATGTTCTTTGGCAACAAATCACTAAAAAGTGAGAATTAAATATATTTTTTAACATAAAATTAAAACCGACTCCAAAATAACAAAAAATGGAACCGACAACAAAAATCTTACAAATATTTTTCTAGTAAGTATACTAGCTCGAAGTCGGTGACTCAGTACGACCCAGCAGGAGGGATTGATGCCCGTAGTATGTAGGTGAGGTAGACGACTATTGTTCCACTCCTTCTAGCTCGTGTTGAAGCACCGACTTCCAGCTAGTAGTATACTTACTTACTAGAAAAATATTTTCAAGTGTTTAGTAGTCGGTTAAATTTTTTTTTCAAAGGAGCAACGATATGAAATTTGAACAATCATTTAATCCACTAATTACCTACAAGTCTACCAACATAATGCAAAAACAACTACCTACATACTTAAATATAAAATGCGGTTAATTGATGTGTAGAACGTAAATAAAGGGGCCCTTTTACTGTGCCGACTTAACGATAACATGTGGTAATTTTCTTTCGTGCCGTTACCGAAGAGATTAGCCGTCACTGAACACAAACCGGATGATAATATTGACAAGTCGAGATTAATGACCAAACGTCACGGAACTTGATCATACAAGTATGAAGTCCGAAAGAAGACGTTAATGTCTTCTTGTGTACCTACCTAAGGCAAGAAATTTAGTGTCTGATTACACGGCAGAGAAAAATGTTTTAATAAAATTGTCTTTAAACAATACAAGTAAAAAATGTACCTAGCGTTTATATCGATCGAACGACAAGAGTGAAATTTAATTCTCACTCAGCCTTAAACTGGCACAAATTCATTTCAACGCTAGAACACTGGCTCCATCGAGATTTCACCATGTGACAGTCGAGCGAGTTGAGTAAATTGGACACATTTTACCACAAAGCATTTATTCTTTAAAAGGTTTTGTTTATCAGGTGTCACTTAACGGTAACTAATGACATTTGAAACTGATCTATCTGCGTTTTTGTTTGGTATGCTTAAAAAGTGTAACGTTTGTCGCTTGATAAATTTCTAAAAAAAACCACTTCAACCTTTACTAGTGTGAAACAAAAGGGTTTATCTCTGCGCAGAAATATAAAAGGAAATGAACTTTGAAATGAAACACATTTTTTTACATTTTCATTCCGCAAATGGTGGCCAAGCGCAAATGCTTTTCGCTGTACGAAATAAAGGCGATATATTCTACGGAAGATGACATTTCCATTTCGTTTTTAGATATAACCGCTGAGACTATACGCATGGTAACATCAGCCAAATAAGTGGTCTATCAATTTCTAAACAAGTTCCTATCAAAATGAATATGTCGCTAAAGTCTAACTTTCAAGTTGACAGACACGTCTATTGGCCTTATTGTTTTATGACATGCAAACGATTGTCAACTTTAGGGTGGTAGACCACATATTTGGCTGATGGTACCTAATTCTAAAACTGGCGCTTCACTTACGTTTTGTTTCTGCGTTTTGGTTGTTGCGTCTCCTTCGTTTACGTGTAAAATAAAAGCGACATGAAGCAATTTTGTAATGAGGTGTCCAATTGTTTTTTTTTCTGGGATGTTCTTTATGTTTGGTTAATTATGCAGTTGAAACATGTTCTTGTCCAAGATATTTTTTTTATCTTTCTCTTAGGGTTCCGGATCGATAATGACAGATCGATGCAAAACGACATCTCTGGATGATATATTCTGAATTATTTTTGCTGTAATTGCTGTGTACGAACAGGCTGGAGATGAACTGTTAACTTAAAAAAGTGCTTAACTTATTTGAATGAGCCAATCGCAAGCAAACGTCAAACGGATCTCACGATACTAACGCCATCTAGCGATATTTCGCCTCTGCAGAAACCCTCATTGACCTCTTAATACTGGCACACATTCAACTACCTTTATGTATTCCGTGCTCGCCTTACGCTGAAAACATTACATGCTCGGATATTGGTCGTCACGATTTTCGTGCACAGCTAACGTACTAAGGAATTACCAGACAAGACACCATTAGTATTGAACCGAACCGTGTTGATCTTTGATTCAATGCACGGGTGTTCCCTTATGTTGATGCGGCATTCACATGGAACCGTTCAATGCTTACTTGATACTGTTTATGAACGTCATCTGTTTCATTCTCACCTGAAACATAAAAACATGTACCTAACGTTTATTGTAAACAATATTTTTATGTTTATTTAATGTTAAACAATATTTTTATTAACACCGTTTTATCTTAATGTTATTAACCTCACGTGAGATATATTTGAAAAAATAAAAAAGTTAACGGTTCAACTCACGGTTATAAAATAAGTCAGTTTTATTTGTACCTACCGTTTTCTCTTGCTTTAGGGGAGACATGCAGCATTATTTTAAATTCTCTAATTCTTAATAATTTATGACGATTGATTTAGAACCTCTGCAAAGGAGTTCAATGCAGGGCTTCTACATCCCCATCGTAGCTACTAAAAGGATCACTCGCGTATCTTAGAGTCTGATATGTTTAGGACAATTCATAGTCCTTCTTCCAGGAGAGCTCGCAATCGCGCTAGTTCGACACGTTACTGTCCGTGCGATCCATGCTTCACCATGACAGTCTCACAGTTGTTTTATATTAATTAAAATACACATCTATCGCATATATCCATTGTAACGGTATTGCGTATCTATCTAACCTATGTTATACAAATATTTACATATTTTGTTAAATTGAAACGATAATATCGCAACTAATAGCACGCGGTCTCTTAAAAGTGAGAACTCGGCGCACCCTTATAAATAAGTTGAGTTTAGTGTAGTTTTATCCTGAGACTTCACTTCCGTGGAGGAATAAATATTTGGCTAGCTCTCTATTGATCCGTAATGAATGCTGAACGTCAAGTATTTAAGTCCGGTTGTTAAAGTGCGTTGTCTGTCAGTCAGCTTTTATAGGTATAGATTCGTGTTTTGGGAACTTTGAAAATCTAAGGGCGTTTCAAGTAAAATTTTAAACTAAAACCTATAAAAGTTAAATCTCCAATTCACTAAGTCCTTTTGTACTGTCACAAAGCAACGGTTTTCGAGGGTATTAAACAACTTTTGACGCTCTCTGATTGTTGAGGAAGTTCCTCTTCGGAGATAAGTTTTGGGAACCATTCCAGCAAAATGTAGGCAATTAGGAAGCATTTGTTTTTACGATTTGGAGCACTGTTCTTAAGGTAGGCCGGCTGAGAAATATAATTTTTAATGTCCCGAGTTCTGAATATACGAGTACGGTATTCATTTTGGGGCCGGTCGTCGGAATTCGATGAAGAATTTCTTTTGAAATAAAAAATCTTTTCTTTCAGCGAAAATTACTTTGCTATTTCAATTTCTGTTACGGACCAATTTTATATGTGTCTTATAGTAGACATTTTACAATTTAATAAAGTTGGTTGCAATTGAAATTTTAGCTTAGTTTTATATTTCTATTCTAAGCACACGTGGGCTGTGATATCAATTATTAATAACCTACCTACCGAATTTATGGGTTACTCAGGAACCAAAACCAACTTAGGTATTCTTTGAGAAAACCACGTACCTACCGGAAACATGTCATGTATAGTTAAGGCCCTTCAGAAGGTGGATTGATGACTTGGTGTAATAGTCGCTGAAATTTGGCAAAAGTCATCGAGGCGGTCTTTGTCCAGTTGTTAATTTAGTGTTACATAAATTTTTAATGTAACACTAAATCACTTTAAACAGTACTCAAACTTTTCTTTCAATCCTAGCATCAAGTACATTTGTTTATGTTCCAACAAAGTCTTACACACAATGCTCTAACGCATCCAACAATTCATGCACAAATATGCGCACAACGTGCGTTTTCTCACAACGCCTATTAGTATCATATACTACACGTACTTTCCAATGTGAAACTAAAGTGCTTTTCTTCTCTGCCGCTATCTTAGTCATGCAAAAAGAATTACGGAATACGCTAATGACGATCTTGTGCCGTGCTGTGAAAACTATCAGTAATCAGTCATTTATTTGCTCAAACATGGTACAAAGAAGATGGTTTACATATAATTTATAGAGCGACATGTTTTGTCAGAAAGACATGCAAAATATTTTAAAGTTGTGTGTATCACTTGCATTTATAATATTGTATTATAATAAATATAATGGGACATTGACACCAATTGTCCTAGTCCCAAACCAAGCAAAGCTTGTATTATGGATACTAGGCAACGGATAAACATACCTATATATTTAGATAAATACATAGCTAAATACATATTAAAAGTGAAAGACCCGATAGCAAACATTTGTATTATTCATACAAATATCTGCCCCGGCCGGGGATCGAACCCGGGACCTCAAGCTTCGTAGTCAGGTTCTCTAACCACTTGGCCATCCGGTCGTCAAAATCGGCCAGTTCGTGTCGGACTCACGGACCCAGGGTTCTTGGTACAAACAAAATATCTTTTCTTTTGTTAACTATTCTTATGATCTGATCTGAGAGTCTTACATTGTCATTATCTTTGTTATTGTCAACGATGGTTTTTCATAGTCATATCATAATGTGCCTCCCACAAAATGCCAGATTTTAGCCAAAACTATTCGCTCTCTTACACCCGACTCCTAGTTTTGCTTGTTAATGAAATTTCAGAACATTTTACAGACAAATTATCACAATCGAGACTTGGCACATTTTTACAACATACTATTTATTTTTGTTGTTATTGTATTTTCAGGACTCTAAAATACAAAATCGCGATCTTAATACTTAAATTGGACTTATATACGACCGTAAAAAACGTATCTATACATAAAATTACCGTTAACTTTTAAACTCTTGAGATAAGCCCGAGATTGTACCATAAAATGTTAAGGGTACTTCACTTTCCGTTCTGTCCAAGAGCTAGTACTTACAGGTATTCATACTACATATCTAACTATAATAATCTGGCCAAGTGAAATAATATCAGCATGGCATCGTACCTTCTCTATAGAGAGAGAGAGAAACATTTATTTACACATATTCGATACACATAAAAATACATTAGATGGAAAAAAAATAAAAATAACATCGAATAGTATAAAGTGGACCCCTCAGCATAATATAGAGAGGAGAAACGATCATTTCGTTTAGTAATTAAAAATATGGTGGCGAATCAGACATAGTGGCAATTTCTCCAGTTACTTGTGTCCTCTACTCACGTGTCTGTATTCTAAAATCAGGTCTCTATAAAAGCAGTAAAAAAACCGCCCAGTCCCACTTGAATTTGTAAACCTTTACTCTTACATCGGCAGTCGTTCAGGGCCAGGGTTCAGATTTATAAGAGACTAAGCCCGAAGAATATATATATTGAAGTGGCTGGCCACATCGCCCGTAGACCAGATAATCTTTATGGGAAGAAGGTTCTCGAGTGGCGACCAGGAACAGAAAGACGTAGCGCTGGCAGACTTTTCACTAGGTGGACCGACGACACCGCGAGAGTTTTGGGCAACCGATGGAAACAGGCGGCAAGTTGTCGTTCATTGTGGCGTTTTGTGTAGAGCCTTTGGTGCAACAATTGACGTCTCCCGGCTGATAATGATCTTGATCATATACCTCTTTCAATTTGGGCGCAATTTATCAGAATAGTAGAGAATCCAATCGCGGGATTTTTAGTATACATGAATCCCGGGATCCCAGGATCGAATTCACTAGAGTAGTGAGTTTTTTTAAGTGTTTAAGCATTAAATTTCGTGTTCACAATTTTGTGATAACAAACTACAAATATATAGAAGCGAAAATACCTTATAACATATTATTATAACAAAACGGAACCCTCGTGTACTATAATCTTAAAGCAATATCTTAATTAAGTAATTTAGTTAGCAATAGACTTCCGTCTTATTATGCCTTATTCCGACTAGTACCAAATATAATATGCAAATAGGAATTCGATGCCGCGTAGATGCCGCGCATTCGGTGCCTGATTAGTTCGAACTAGTCATATAAGAAATTAAATCTATTCATTTACATTTGAATGAATCGTACCTGTTTTATCTAGCCAACAATAATTACCATACTACTCGTAAGATAGTAAGAATAGCATACATATTTTTATTCATAATATCTGCGTCCTGATGCAATCTTACTTAATAGATTTTCTTAACAATTTAATTGCCAGATAGAAAAATGTTAAAAATTTTCAACTGTTGCTGAAGCGATTGGAAAATAAGCAGGTAATTCAGAAAAAAAACCTGATCAGTTTAAACGTAGACGTGCTGCCTTGAAAATTAGCTAGATATTTTTTTTTATAAAGGCGCTCATTATATATTTCTTCAATAGGACCAGGACGGTCCTGATTAGCGAGGAAAGGCAGCTCTTTAATATTTATTGTTATGGTCGATATAAAAGCCGTGGTGGCCTTGTGGTTTGACCTATCGCCTCTCAAGCAGAGGGTCGTGGGTTCAAACCCCGGCTCGCACCTCTGAGTTTTTCGAAATTCATGTGCGGAATTACATTTGAAATTCACCACGAGCTTTGCGGTTAGCTATCTACTAAGCCTTCACACTCAAAGAAAAAAAACGAGATGTTAGCTGTCACTTATTAAACTTGGCAGTATTATATAAAACAATTATTAACGTCTTCTTATTTGATAATGACATGATTGCCAAGTGACAGTAGACATCTTGTTTTTCTTTTTTTTTTTAAGTATAGAGGCTTAGTTGTCTGCTATTACCGCCGCATAAATGATCTCAATCATAAACATAATAAATTTCCACTAATTAAACGATTGGAAATAAAAAATAAAGAGCTGCCTGCCGCTCCTTACTATCGAAAGGACCAGGACTATCGGAAAAAAAATAACCTGGACGATTTCAAAAACTTTACTTCTGCGATTGTCCCTGAGCCACCCCTTCGTAATGACAGTACAGTTGACGTCAGATATCGGTAAGGTTAGAATGCACTTGCTTAGTCAGCTAATGCTAATAAAAGTGTGCTGGGGTGCGCATCAGTGCGTGTAACAGGAAAGAAAATCAGGGCGAAATGTTGTTTCTGTTATGATAATGGCAAAAGTGTTAAAAATGGACTTGCCAGTTCTAATGTGTGGGAATGAGAAAATTCAATAGTCTCACTTATCCTGGGTTTTATGTCTTAAATGTTAAAAAAAGCATAATTATTTTTGAACAAAGAAATTTCTCTACTAAACTACGGAGTCAAGTTTCTTTTTGGAATTTGAAAAAAATCTATTCTTAATTCTCACGAATGGACTTAATCCCAAAGAGATTAATCCCAGACCTCATTTATATTCTTTAAGTAAAAATAAGTTATAACGTTACTAACGGTATCGGTAAAACACAATGTGATTTTATATAACAAACAAGATAAGTAAATTTAATAAAAAATTTAAACTTCAAAGAGCAAGGCTGTGATCACTGAATTTACTCAAATTTAATATTAACTCCCGTACCGTAACTGAGCTGCCAAAAATATTACGCAAATTACTTAGTTACCAAAACATTTTTATTAAAAGAGGCACCCATGCTATACACTTTCGTTATCTTACGATGGGAACATGTGCATTGTTTATGAAATTACTAAATTTTTGTGAGTAGTTTACGACGCGTCCTAAAATATTGTTTATTTTACAACATGCACTTGAAGTGCTTGTGAAAAGTTTGTTTAAAAGTTTCACGTCGGCAACGAAATATGCACATTAGAGCAGTGTGAGAACAGTAAGCGAGAAAAGATTATCGCAGCTTAAAAAAGTATACTGAAATCAAAGTTTTGGATCTTACCATACCTATAATTTACAAATGATTGTGCCTAAAATAATTTGTAAATAATAATGCAAGAGTCAAAAGTATCAGTTTGCTTCCTGCATATTTAAAGGTTTTTGTCAAGTAAACTTAATTCTTACTTTATTTTGTCCCAATACATACGATCTAATGCAAAATTTGTATTTTTTCGAACTGCTCAAAAGTACACGTATCATGCCTTATATCAGAATAAGAGAATAATTTATTAACTACATATGTATTTTTCAAGAGATTCACAAGTCCGTTATTATTATACTGGACTGTACCGCTTTAAATATCAACGATATTTTTTTCTTTGCCTCTGTAACTACATGCAAACACTATCATGTTTTTATTTTTTTTTTCTTGTTGTTTCTACTTTCGAATCGTGTCACTCTTTTATTATAAGAAAAATAAGTTTATGATGAGAACCAAGTATCTAATGATTTTGCTACAGACGAGCTTTAACATTTTATTTTAAATAATAGCATGTTTCGTACTGTTTTTACATTCGAACCCTGCCACTATTTTACTATGGGAAAAATAAGTTTACGACGTGAACTCTAGCAATCTCAATGTTTTTGTAAGTTCGTTAAAAGTTCTTTATATAACGCACTAATTAACTTGTTTTCTTACAGGTAATCATCACGAAATCATGCATCAGGTATAATCTACAAAATCCTGCTCTCTAGAAAAATAAAAAAGGCTAGGAATTTACTTAATAATTTAATAATTCACCGTAACACGGTTAACAGAACACGCGACCTGACGTGCTGCCTTCTTCCATAATTCAATACGGAGTTACTCATATCAAGAAATTGCCAAGTAATTATAATAACCATAGTTTATGTTAATAGTTTGTTTTTGTACCTACTTTCTAACCGAGTTCCGCACTGCAACGAAAATGAAGCATATTTTTATTTTTAAAATTTTCTGCTTTCGATGTTTATATACAGATCTTTGAGAACTTTATTAGTTTTTGCGTTCAAATTGAATAAATAAATTCTTTATTTTGTTTATAAAAATAAAGTTCGGAGTGAAAATATGGGCTACATTTATTACGAGAGAAAAAGAAGAGAAGAAACAGAGATGATCGCGTAATCTGAACTACAAAAATTTGTAACGTCTGGGTCTTTGTAATATGGTGTAATATTTATCTGGTAATTCAAAACAAAATGAATCATGCATGACAATTACTGCCGTGATGCCTAACTTGTACTAGAGCCTATTATTTTATTTTTTGCGTCAATCGAAATTCCATAGTTTAAATACTAGGAGGTGCTACCCGGCTGTTCACAGGCTGTTCCCGAAATTGATACAAAAACTAAGAAGGCTGCCTGCGACGGTAATTATTTGAAATTATACCTTGAAATTGAATTATAATTTGATTTGTGAATGAAACGTGTATAACATTAGAAAGCTGATCAGTTCATAAACTATCAGATTATGCAAAGTTTACCTTCGCGAAAATGTCGTAGTTTTCGGGATATTAGTAATTTCATCCCGACACAATAACCTAAGATTTGTATAAAAGTGCAGATATCTTCTTTATCTCAAAATGTATGAAAAATTAATTAATGACAAATTCACTTAATCGGATAACAAGAACTGTTCTATCTTCCCTCCTCGTTCTGGCTTCGATTTCACGGACATCCTGTATTCAGGTTTATTTATAATATACCTAGTGCCATCCACGAAGACGCGTGATTTTGTCAAAATTAGCCATTAATGACATTGTTATAAGAACCACGGCCCACGTCATCGTAAATGACTCTACCTATATAAGTAAGCGGCATGTAAGAAATTAATAAAACAAATGGTCACGCGAGCCGGGTGAAGGTCGGGCGTCAGTCTTGGTAATAGCGATAGCTCTAGATTTTGTTCTTAATCCCGACTAAAGCAACATTAACTTTGCTTCGGAATGACATGGAAGTACTGACATGTTTTCCGACCTGCGATTTTGTTAGACAGTGATTAATGTACTTTTTTCCTATTTCTGTGAACGGAACGTATGTTACATGGAAAGATTATTTTTAAGACTACGTTCGCTTGATTAGATTGAGCTACCCACGACTTTGCTGGATTATTTAATCATTATCGTGGGTGGAGCGCTTTCGAAAACTTTCGTATTTGTTTGTTTATTAACCATTATTAGGTTTTCTTGTTGTTACTTACTACACAATATTATGTAAAATTTGTTAGTTCTTATATCTCTGAAATTACTTATCCTATTTTTAAATTATTTTGTCATGTAAAGCTACAATGTTCCAGATTAACACAGGCTAGATTTTATCCCAAGAAAGCTCAAAGTTCCCTCAGAAAGCAGAAGTTGTCGACCACAGATACTTATCACCTAAATTAAAACCTTAAAATTTATTTTTAAAGGAATTTTAAAGAAAAAAATATATATTCCAAATGTAGCATTTTGGCTCTTTAGTATTACCTACCTATTTTCTTTCCATTGTCGCAATGTAAATTATATACAACATTTCTAAGGTATTGCAAGTATAGGATTCATGATGTTACCAGAAATTCCGTGTAGGTACCTAATGAATGACGTCGAGTACCTAATGATGAGAACTTTCTTTTATTTTACTATTTATTTTATTAAAAATGTTCATTTAGCAAACATTGCGTGGCCATGGTTAACTTAATTAATTTTATTTGCACGTGATTAATTTTATACCTATCACCGTGGCATGGATAATAATGTATACTGCTTATTACTTACTTAGTTTTATGTTAGACACGGACAATTGTGTGAAAATGTTTTGGGCATCGTAAAAAGTTAATACAGTTTACATCACGTCGGTAATATTAACGTAAGTGTTTCGGATGATTAACGAAAGGTGAATAAAATTGTTGTTCAAATTTTTTGAATAGAATATCTGAAACGTTTAACTTGTTTTAAACTTAATTATGTTAAGACAGATTGCGAAGTAAACCTTAAAAATGTGGTTAAAGATCAATCGCACAAATATCTTCATACGTATTAGCTTCCTAGACAAGTTTGCACTTACTTTTTGCTCTGTTATCTATCTTGGTCGATTTTTTGTACTAAGTATCTTATTTGTGTATTTTTAGACTGCAAGCAAGTATTTAATCTAACTAAGTCATGTAGCCAAGAAATAATGAAACTTTTTATTCAAACAAAAACACATTATGTGCTCAAAAATTTTCATAGGTCTTATGGTAGATAAAAATATAGGTAGATAAAATCAATCACTTTAAACGTGGAAGAGCCAATACAATGTTCCATTTACGATTTTCATAAATAACGCGACTCACTTTACTAAAGGGCTTAAAGGGCGATAAATAAATTTTGCCAAAAGGGCTCACTCCCAACGGGCCGACATTGTTCCGATGCTTTACGGCGACAATCTTAATTCTAGGTGAGCCTGTAAAATCCAGCTATATTTCACTCTTTTAAGTAATATTTGGCGCACATGTTTTAATTATCATCATTATTTTCATCAAGATATTTCACCTACTGAAGTGAGGATAGTTTAAATTTTTCATCAGGTGAAACAAAAACATTGTTTTAGCCGTACCTTTACCCGCCATCCATTCATTCATGGACGGACAATGTTTTTCAATGACCTAACGGTACGTAAGTCAACTGCGTGCCTAAATATAGTCCAGAATTTTGTTTATGACCACGAATAGCCTGCGGGGGAGAAAATACCAATACAAATATTCAGATCTTGATAACAAACGATAGCTCGATCGGGCACATGTTCGTGCTCGCGCTAAACGTGTTACATTTTCTAAATTTTCACTTCGCAATATGAACAGAGATGTTAAAGCGAAAGTACGGAGATTATTAGAAAGTAAACTAAAGTATAGTTATCGTATCTAAAGCACAGGTAATAGCGCGTAATGCTCAAGTTTATCTCAAACACAGCTTACCCAAGATTATAGATGACGAATGAAAGTGAAGCACTGATTCAAGTTTAATTGTTCTTTGTTATTGCAAACCATGAGTGTATGTTTTGGTGTTACGCAACCGGCTGTTTGGTTATCTTGGATTGGAGTAAGGAGAAAACTTGTGCAGTTTTCTCATAGGTTGTTTAGGAGTAAGGTATACACATTAAAGTAAATTTCAAGACCCCATTGCACTTTTTGGAATAGACAAATTTGAATACTTTATGAACAATGCATGTTTGCAGCGATAATGCTTTGGTCTACAGAATCTAAAACTACGGCAATATTCATCCGTTCTCTTATAGTCCGATTCATCTTGCTCGAGTGATTTCTAGGAAATGTATATAAAATTATTTCCAGAAACATCGGTTTTGCATTTCTGCAGACTGTGCGTCTCAGTATTCGCTCAAGCATAACGTCTTTTGCGTGACAAAGCACCAACCGTAGATACTAGCTTGAAAGCGTCTGTGTGCATGAAATGGTTTTGTGAAAATTCATCTTCACTTCTTATCCATTTGAAGTTTTTAAAAATACTGGAGGCATAGCAATGTACATTGTATTAAACTTACTTTGATCATAATGAACAATTTGAAGTGTAACATGAACAGTTCATTTATAAGGAGGATATCGATATGTCGGTCGGTAGATATGCTCTGTTTACAAATGGAATCATCCGCTTACATTGTTTATATGCTACTAGCTTTTGCCCGCGGCTCCGCCCGCGTGGTATTCGGTTATCGCGCGCTGTTCCCTCGGGAGCTGTGCATTTTTCCGGGATAAAAAGTATCCTTTGTCACTCTCGGTCTCGGTCTCGGGCCCATAAACTATCTCTATGCCAAAAATCACGTCGATCCGTCGCTCCCTTACGGCGTGAAAGACGGACAAACACACTTTCGCATTTATAATATTATATTAGTATATAGTATAGTATAGTATGGATTAATTGTAAGAAAATCATTTAGCAACAACATTAAACATTTTTGGTATGTGTAGTTGAAAAATGCTGTTAACTTAATGTTCTAAGCGTTTGCTTATAAAATAATGCTCCTAATATACCTACAGAATCATGAATGTATGTAAGGAAGGAACAATAGTTGAAGAAGCCAAACATTGAGATGTCCTTCCATTTCTTCTAGTTTGTCGGACGCACTGCCTTCATTAATATGTATGAGACGAGGAAGATGTGAAGTCAGCCGGAAGCCGCGATTTGTTTGCAATAACAGCTGACCCTTGTCAGCAAATTATGGTGTCCTCCGAAAAATAGATGGCGCTCAGCACCCAACTAAATTTTTTTGCACATCACAGTTGAACCCCACATAAATTGAGACCCCTGCTAGATCTCTGGAGGTATGTTTAGAAAAGGCGTAACTTATTAATATTTATGAGGAAAGACAAAAGAAGGCACCAGGATGTGGTCTAGCTGTTTATGGGTATTCTGACGTCATGGAAATCCCAAGGGATAGAATTGTTGTTTTTATAACAGGTAAATTAAAATAAATAAATAAATAAATCGCGAATAAATCTATTTTATTACATTGCGATATAAAAAAATCGTAAAGCAATATATTGCCACTTATAATTTAAATAAAATTAAGCTATTCGAGAAACAGTACTTGTAATGAAACTACGAGTACTACTAAGAGTTTAACTGGAGAGAAAATAAAAATGGAAGTCTTCTTGCCTAGATTTAGCTTTAGCCGTTCTGTTCATTTATTTGCTTCATTGATGTATTTTTTTTCAATCAAATTATCCTATACATATTATAGAGAGATCGATAATGATTACATTACCGCTAAACATTCTCCTCTCGAGTTCTCTTTCCTTATTTATACGTAAGGTCTAAAAATTAGAGAAACATCGCACGCCCGCCCGGTGTAATATTTCAGGCCACTGGGACGAGAACGTAAACATTGCAAGATATTGAGACGGGTACACTTTGCCAACAGTATTGCTGGTGCAGAACTCATTTGGAAGACATCGCTTGGCATGGACGTCTTCTGGCAAGAAAGTCTCGTATTTACTAATGCTATCCAAATTAGTACATGCATCAATCATAACAGCAGAATTACCTTTTCTTCGTTTCTACAAATACTTTTTTGTTTTTTACTTTACTATTTTAATATATACTCGCCTCGTCAGTTTTATTGATTATTTTCCATATAGTTTTTGTCGGATTTGTGCACTTAATCTGGAATGGTAGGGTATTTAATTCGGTTACCGAACGCTCAAAGAATTCTATAGAAACTGGCGCGGCGTGTGATACAAGAAAAACTTGATCAAGTACTAAAATTGTTCCGTTTTCATACACCGGACTTCCCAACACTGTTAGAAAAGTAATAAAACATGCTTAGACGTTGGACAAAGTGTGCGGTTGAGCGTTCGCTAATAACGCCTCGCGTTTTACCGGCCCTGAAGAACGTAAGTGCAACTGTAGCCAACTTGACAGCCATAAGGGCTTCCGCTTCGCAAACTTTTCAATCGGACCACTTTGCCGAGGAGCAACTTTATCCTTTGAGTCTTTGTGCTCGCCCCTATTTTGGTAACCAAATTGAACGAAACAGACTATGGTTTTACAAAGCTTTGACCCGTAAAAGCAATGTTTGTTATTGTAAAAAATGTATTAGGTGGTCAATTTTACAACTTTACTCATATTGAATACTTAAATGTCAAACATTTTTAACTTTAGAATTAGCTACCTAAGTCTTAACATGACAACAATTGAATAAGCGGGTAAAGTTTAAACATTTAAGATCGGAGAAATTTTGGAAACTTTCTTAATTCCTTTTAGCAGCCATATTAATTCAACCACGAAACTCCCATATGGATGTTGCTAATATAATATTCAGTGAGTTACCTCAAGTTCGATCTATTACTCAGAACCCGGAGGGACTGTAATTTAGGTGAAAATAATGAAACGGTGTAACTTTCGTGAAGATGTTTTATTTAGCAGTCTACTCATGTCTCAATTCCTGATACATTTTTAAAGATTCCAAGAAATTCTTTTGACACGGGTATTCCCTTAAAGGTAGCCATGTTTTTAGACACGTATCATGGAAGTAGTAAGTGACTTCGCAATTTTTATTTCCTCTCAAATTAGACGCATGAGTCAAACACTTCAAGATGAATTCGAAATAATTCAAACCTTTGGTATTTCATGTTTATTCTCAGTTTGAATTTAGGTTGAGCAGCCATGAATCGCCCTACTGTTTACACATACAACGTCTTAAATAATCTAAGCATACAACAAATATTTCCCGTCTAACAAATTTTCTTCTTCAACCAAACACTCGGGTTTATTTTTTCCTCACTCTCGAGCACTCTCCAGGAGGTCATTTTACAAGACTCCATTGTCTATTTTTTAACGTGGAACATTAGTCTTTTGTTTCAAATAACCTCGTGGTCGGACTTTTCCTCTATTCATTAACTTTCCCTGCAGAGACAAGTAAAAAACCGTGTGTAGACTTTACTTTGCTTTTAAATTTCAGTTGGCGAGTGAAGCGTTTCACAATTTTGAGTTTTGTCCTAAACGCTGTAGGTTTGCTTTTAATTTCGTTTGTAGAATGGTCTTATGGCCTTTTTCTTCTATAAAAGCGTTGGAAGTGTTTAGATTAGATATAATGTGAGAGGTTCCGCTTCAAGTTTGGTATACGTAGTTTTATTTAGATCAGTACAGTACTTGTAAAAATTTGACTTAATATTGGTCCCTCGTTTTCAAGCAAATTCATCAACGTAATATATTTCTTTATACCTACATTCTATCATTATGTGGTGCTAATTAGTATCGAATTTTGCATTGTGTGTGGCATAGTTTCATGAATATCATGTTTTGTAAAACGAGTAGGTACATCAGTGTTCTGAATTCACATTGTTTAAAATTATGTATTATTTAGTTACAGTGCATAATTGTTTAAATAGGTGACAAATAGATTTGGGATTTGCCTGTGCCGCGTCCGGTTTCAGAATAGGTCGGACCTATTTCTTCCCGTGGGTTTTGTAAAAGGCGACTAAGTGGTCTGATGTGAGGGTAAGCTCCAGCACTGCGATGTGGAAGGCAAAGGGTAACCACCACACTATTTTCCTAAGAAAGTTTGTATGAAGTTTCAGTAACAAAATAATCCCCATTGTTCCCCGTACATAACCAACTTCCAACCAGCACTGGGAGAGGACAAATAATTACTACTCCAAAACCGGTTTTGGAAAAGGATTTTTTTTCCTTGCACAAAACCAACGTTATGGGCCGGTAATATACGAGGAAAAATACTTTGCACAATACCCGGTTTTGGAGTAGGATTCTTTAATGCCTTGTACAGAACTAAGTATGCTTTTTTACTGAAGCTTATTTTCACAATGGTGTTTTATTCCCCATTTTTAATCGACACAAAAACATAGGTAGGTTTAGGTTATGTTAAGTTTGCATCGTGCTCCGCCGACACTGTGTCTGTGTCGATTAAAATTGGGACAAAACGCGATTGTGAAAATAAGTATATAAGTAAATAATATGTTAGTAGCCGTTGACTTATATATAAATTAGTTACACTCGAAAACATGTATTTTTTTTAATAATTAATTGAGCAACGCCATTGATCTGTCCAGTCCAGAAATATTGAATTGGACAGTCATATCTATACCCGCTATTGCCTTTAGAATGCTGTTCAGTTGGTGCTTGCTCTCACCCTGCCTAAAGAATCCTACTCGAAAACCGGGTATTGTGCTATGAATTATTTTTCCTCGTATATTACCGGTCATGGCGTTGGTTTTGTACAAGGAAAAAAAAATCCTACTCCAAAACCCGGTTTTCGAGTAGGAATTATTTGTCTTCTCCCAGTGCTGGTAATGGAAGTTGGTTATGTACGGGGAACAAGGTAATAATCTTCAACCGACAACACGACCTCTCAGTCAAGAGATTTAGGAACAGCAATTTTATATCACTTCTAAATATTCTCATAATTGTCCTACATTAAATAAGTTACAAAATATATTTTTTGTACTAGTTTTTTGCTGACTGTACTTTTTGTTGACTTTACTTGCATTGTCATCCAAACGACATTTCCGTACCAAATTTCAAGTCGATGCTATTAACCGCTGATGAGTTTCGTCCTGCGGAGTAGATCCTGGCGGGACTACGAGCACCAGGATACCACCACTGCCAAATTATTGTATTGTCACGGGACTTACCATAAGAATGCCAAATTTTAAGTCAATCTGACCACTGGAAGTGGGTCAAAATTCGGTTGCAAGATTTGACGCGCACATACATACATACATACATACATATATATACATTGCAAGTTACTTGTAAAATAGGTTAACATCTCAGAGATAAAGATAAAGATAATTTATTTGTCAAACATGAGTTCCTATATACAATTATTAAATTGAATATATAGATGTACAATAATTTTATGTCCTGTCCTTCATGTCTTGCCTTTCGGCATACAAATTTTTACTTATGAATTTACATAATTATACA
Source organism: Choristoneura fumiferana (assembly GCF_025370935.1). NCBI lineage: Eukaryota > Metazoa > Arthropoda > Insecta > Lepidoptera > Tortricidae > Choristoneura > Choristoneura fumiferana. The sequence continues at coordinate 8,293,542 of NC_133494.1, forward strand.
ATAAAAAAAATAGGACATAATTAATTTATAATCAATATTACATTAATGTTACTTATATAAATAATTTTGCATTTTATACTAATGATAATCAATGGAACATTTTGAAAACAATATCTAGTCTATATATCTAGTAGATATTCGTTAACAGAGTAATAATATGCCTTGTCGGTTAAAAATTATTTTATACTGAACAATTTATGTCAATACCTTTTATCACACCTCTTTTCCTGTTGTATTCTGCTTGGTATCATCAGCAACATGTCGCATCGCAGTTTTCAGCCCATCATTTTCCTTTGGCTATTCGACCTGAACGCACGTACTGCCAATTTATTTTTATTGATAACAACAGTGTAGTGTTGTGCATTGATAAGTTAGTGATGGCGGGTGTTTGAACGGTGTGGACGCTTGGAAAGTGGTACGATGCACCCGCGTAGGCTTTCGCTCTCGTCGGTGGTTGAGACCATCTTGAAACGGAGGGGTTCCAAAGATTCTCCGTTGGGTTCACCTTTATCTGATGATGTAAGTCAATTTAGATGTACTTAATGTAATGTATAACTTTCTTATTAACATTATCCCTATTTTTGCATGTACATAATAAGTACAGGAAGAGGATGTACGTACAGGAATACTAAGACGATTTAGCTCGCAGTTGTTTTATACGAAGCTCTTGTGAATATAGAGCAGTGCCGTTTTCTTCCGAATTTGGTTTAAAAAAATAACTTTTTTTGATCTTCAAGTAAATCATTGCACAGATATAATATTTAGTGTAACTTACTCTATTTTCTCAAGCCGAATAAAAAAAGCTAAAACGGACTAAAAGCGGTTATTAAAAACTTAACAAAAATATTAATTCTCACGGGCGGCTACCTGTTAATGCTATAAAAATATGTTGTTTTATTGCTTAATGGAAACATTAATGTAGTGAGTGTTTCCTCATACCACCTATATATATCAAAACGCAAACTTAATTTTTTCTCCTATTTTCCTGAAATATTTTACTCCTCGTCAGAGTAACACATATCGTAATATTACGCGCAAAAACGTTGTCCGCGCGCCCTTGAAAACTGATCGAATCTTATCTACGGGTTAACTGATTACAGAGTTTATTTGGGCTGTCAAGAGTCGAGTAGTCTGGCTGGACATTCCTTCAGGACATTTATTGTCCAAACAGTTTTCCTAACATTTATGTAGCTTGTCTACGAAGAATTCGTTACAAGTGCGCCCGCGGGAACTATCCTATATCCTTTTCAAGATCGCAAATTATCTCCATACCAAATTTCACCACGATCGATTGAGCACTTTAAGCGTGAGAGCGTGCAATTAAGAAACAAACATATTCACTTTCATATTTATACCTAATATTAGTAAGGAAGAATACAGCCGTGCTGCCTCCAGATTATACCGTTCTGGAAATTATTGTACACCTAGCGTGAGTGCACCAAGTTATGGTAACGCTAACCCAGGGTTGCTTGCCCACACGGTGCACTGCGGCGCCCCGGGGCGCCGTGCTAAGCACCCAAGGGCGCTGCGTGGGGTCCTGTTAAACCAGAAACTTATGCTAGGGTGCCGTGACGTGACAAAATAAGTACACTGAAAAAGTTTGGGAACCCCTGCGATAACTAATGTCGAATCAGCCGTCAAATCTTCGGTGAAGTAAATTTCGGTTTGCCAAAAATGGGCCAACTCGTACCTGTGGAGTTCTGCAAGCCGATATTTATTAAGGCAAATAAACGAATTAATACCTAACAACCCTGTTAGTTATACCTATTGCGTGTGTGCATTTTATTGCTTTACCTCGAGTGCATTTTTATTGCGACTTATAATTAAAGCTTCATGGCGATTAATGCAATAAAAAAAAACTTGACTTTGACTGAATGTTAATTGCTTCGTCTTAAATAAGAAATATTAGCCCAAAATTTTAATATTTGGTGTTACTTGTCTTATGAACTTATGATTCGTAATTTTGTAAGGTAAAAGGTAACGTTATGTGCGGTTCTAGGGTAAAAATAAAAATGTACAAGGAAGTATTACCTAGTTTATTTATTTTTAAAAGATTACTCAGTGAATTTACAGTAAAAACAAAATCATTCACAATGTCAGTTGTAGTTACTAAAGTATTAAATCAGGGAATAACGTAATGCGGATAAACGTGACCTGCACTTTTGGTTGCAGCAACCAAAATAGGCATAGAATAAAATACTCATGAATTAAAATAATACACTTTAACGTCAATAGGTAGGTACTGGCATAGGTAGGATAAGGAAAATATACAAAAAGGAATGTTAAAATAGGTATGTTAATTTAGCTGATCATGTCTGCATTATGGATTATAGAATGCCAAGTAGAGTGGGTAAATTAACAGATTGTTTTGTACAATAAAGTATCTTTTATGTTTCTTTCTCTATTCATAAATTTAAATTAAAAATAAT
>NC_133494.1:8296070-8345846 GCF_025370935.1 Choristoneura fumiferana
TTTAAATATCAACGATATTTTTTTCTTTGCCTCTGTAACTACATCAAACACTATCATATTTTTATAAATTTTTTTTCTTGTTGTTTCTACTTTCGAATCGTGTCACTCTTTTATTATTAAGAAAAATAAGTTTATGATGAGAACCAAGTATCTAATGATTTTGCTACAGACGAGCTTTAACATTTTATTTTTAATAATAGCATGTTTCGTACTGTTTTTACATTCGAACCCTGCCACTATTTTACTATGGGAAAAATAAGTTTACGACGTGAACTCTAGCAATCTCAATGTTTTTGTAAGTTCGTTAAAAGCTCTTTATATAACGCACTAATTAACTGTTTTCTTACAGTAATCATCACGAAATCATGCATCAGGTATATCTACAAAAATCCTGCTCTCTAGAAAAATAAAAAGGCTAGGAATTTACTAAATAATTTTTAATATTTCACCGTAACACGGTTAACAGAACACGCGACCTGACGTGCTGCCTTCTTCCATAATTCAATACGGATTACTCATATCAAGAAATTGCCAAGTAATTATAAATTAACCATAGTTTATGTTAATAGTTTGTTTTTGTACTACTTTCTAACCGAGTTCCGCACTGCAACGAAAATGAAGCATATTTTTATTTTTAAAATTTTCTGCTTTCGATGTTTATATACAGATCTTTGAGAACTTTATTAATTTTTGCGTTCAAATTGAATAAATAAATTCTTTATTTTGTTTATAAAAATAAAGTCGGAGTGAAAATATGGGCTACATTTATTACGAGAGAAAAGAGAGAAGAAACAGAGATGATCGCGTAATCTGAACTACAAAAATTTGTAACGTCTTTGGTCTTGTAATATGGCTGTAATATTTATCTGGTAATTCAAACAAAATGAATCATGCATGACAATTACTGCCGTGATGCCTAACTTGTACTAGAGCCTATTATTTTATTTTTTGCGTCAATCGAAATTCCATAGTTTAAATACTAGGAGGTGCTACCCGGCTGTTCACAGGCTGTTCCCGAAATTCATACAAAAACTAAGAAGGCTGCCTGCGACGGTAATTATTTGAAATTATACCTTGAAATTGAATTATAATTTGATTTGTGAATGAAACGTGTATATAACATTAGAAAGCTGATCAGTTTCATAAACTATCAGATTATGCAAAGTTTTTCTTACCTTCGCGAAAATGTCGTAGTTTTCGGGATATTAGTAAATTTCATCCCGACACAAACTAAGTTTGTATAAAAGTGCAGATATCTTCTTTATCTCAAAATGTATGAAAAATTAATCAATGACAAATTTACTTAATCGGGATAACAAGAACTGTTCTATTTCCCTCCTCGTTCTGGCTTCGATTTCACGGACATCCTGTATTCAGGTTTATTTATAATATACCTTGTGTTATCCACGAAGACGCGTTATTTTGTTAAAATTAGCCATTAATGACATTGTTATAAGAACACGGCACGCGTCATCGTAAATGACTCTACCTATATAAGTAAGCGGCATGTAAGAAATTATAAAACAAATGGTCACGCGGGCCGCGCAGCGGGTGAAGGTCGGGCGTCAGTCTTGGTAAAGCGATAGCTCTAGATTTTGTTCTTAATCCCGACTAAAGCAACATTAACTTTGCTTCGAATGACATGGAAGTACTGACATGTTTTCCGACCTGCGATTTGTTAGACAGTGATTAATGTACTTTTTTCCTATTTCTGTGAACGGAACGTATGTTACATGGAAAGATTATTTTTAAGACTACGTTCGCTTGATTAGATTGAGCTACCCACGACTTTGCTGGATTATTTAATCATTATCGTGGGTGGAGCGCTTTCGAAAACTTTCGTATTTGTTTGTTTATTAACCATTATTAGGTTTTCTTGTTGTTACTTACTACACAATATTATGTAAAATTTGTAGTTCTTATGTAGGAGTCCATCTCTGAAACTACTTATCCTATTTTTAAAATTATTTTGTCATGTAAAGCTACAATGTTCCAGATTAACACAGGCTAGATTTTATCCCAAGAAAGCTCAAAGTTCCCTCAGAAAGCCGAAGTTGTCGACCACAGATACTTATCAAATACAAATTAAAACCTTAAAATTTATTTTTAAAGGAATTTTAAACAAAAAAATATATATTCCAAAAGTAGCATTTTGGCTCTTTAGTATTACCTACCTATTTTCTTTCCATTGTCGCAATGTAATTATATACAACATTTCTAAGGTATTGCAAGTATAGGATTCATGATGTTACCAGAAATTCCGTGTAGGTACCTAATGAATGACGTAGATACCTAATGATGAGAACTTTCTTTTATTTTACTATTTATTTTATTAAAAATGTTCATTTAGCAAACATTGCGTGGCCATGGTTAACTTAATTAATTTTATTTGCACGTGACATTTTATACCTATCACCGTGGCATGGATAATAATGTATATGCTGCTTATTACTTACTTTTTATGTTAGACACGGACAAATGTGTTGAAAATGTGTTGGGCATCGTAAAAAGTTAATACAGTTTACATCACGTCCGGTAATATTAACGTAAGTGTTTCGGATGATTAACGAAAGGTGAATAAAATTGTTGTTCAAATTTTTTGAATAGAATATCTGAAACGTTTAACTGTTTTAAACTTAATTATGTTAAGACAGATTGCGAAGTAAACCTTAAAATGTGGTTTAAGATCAATCGCACAAATATCTTCATACGTATTAGCTTCCTAGACAAGTTTGCACTTACTTTTTGCTCTGTTATCTATCTGGTCGATTTTTGTACTAAGTATCTTATTTGTGTATTTTTAGACTGCAAGCAAGTATTTAATCTAACTAAGTCATGTAGCCAAGAAATAATGAAACTTTTTATTCAAACAAAAACAACATTATGTGCTCAAAAATTTTCATAGGTCTTATGGTAGATAAAAATATAGGTAGTAAAAATCAATCACTTTAAACGTGGAAGAGCCAATACAATGTTCCATTTACGATTTTCATAAATAACGCGACTCACTTTACTAAAGGGCTTAAAGGGCGATAAATAAATTTTGCCAAAAGGGCTCACTCCCAACGGGCCGACATTGTTCCGATGCTTTACGGCGACAATCTTAATTCTAGGTGAGCCTGTAAAATCCAGCTATATTTCACTCTTTTAAGTAATATTTGGCGCACATGTTTTAATTATCATCATTATTTTCATCAAGATATTTCACCTACTGAAGTGAGGATAGTTTAAATTTTTCATCAGGTGAAACAAAAACATTGTTTTAGCCGTACCTTTACCCGCCATCCATTCATTCATGGACGGACAATGTTTTTCAATGACCTAACGGTGCGTAAGTCAACTGCGTGCCTAATATAGTCCAGAATTTTTCTTTATGACCACGAATAGCCTGCGGGGGAGAAAATACCAATACAAATATTTCAGATCTTGATAACAAACGATAGCTCGATCGGGCACATGTTCGTGCTCGCGCTAAACGTGTTACATTTTCTAAATTTTCACTTCGCAATATGAACAGAGATGTTAAAGCGAAAGTACGGAGATTATTAGAAAGTAAACTAAAGTATAGTTATCGTATCTAAAGCACAGGTAATAGCGCGTAATGCTCAAGTTTATCTCAAACACAGCTTACCCAAGATTATAGATGCCGAATGAAAGTGAAGCACTGATTCAAGTTTAATTGTTCTTTGTTATTGCAAACCATGAGTGTATGTTTTGGTGTTACGCAACCGGCTGTTTGGTTATCTTGGATTGGAGTAAGGAGAAAACTTGTGCAGTTTTCTCATAGGTTGTTTAGGAGTAAGGTATACACATTAAAGTGAATTTCAAGACCCCATTGCACTTTTTGGAATAGACAAATTTGAATACTTTATGAACAATGCATGTTTGCAGCGATAATGCTTTGGTCTACAGAATCTAAAACTACGGCAATATTCATCCGTTCTCTTATAGTCCGATTCATCTTGCTCGAGTGATTTCTAGGAAATGTATATAAAATTATTTCCAGAAACATCGTTTTTGCATTTCTGCAGACTGTGCGTCTCAGTATTCGCTCAAGCATAACGTCTTTTGCGTGACAAAGCACCAACCGTAGATACTAGCTTGAAAGCGTCTGTGTGCATGAAATGGTTTTGTGAAAATTCATCTTCACTTCTTATCCATTTGAAGTTTTTAAAAATACTGGAGGCATAGCAATGTACATTGTATTAAACTTACTTTGATCATAATGAACAATTTGAAGTGTAACATGAACAGTTCATTTATAAGGAGGATATTGATATGTCGGTCGGAAGATATGCTCTGTTTACAAATGGAATCATCCGCTTACATTGTTTATATGCTACTAGCTTTTGCCTGCGGCTCCGCCCGTGTGGTATTCGGTTATCGCGCGCTGTTCCCTCGGGAGCTGTGCATTTTTCCGGGATAAAAAGTATCCTTTGTCACTCTCGGGCCCATAAACTATCTCTATGCCAAAAATTACGTCGATCCGTCGCTCCGTTACGGCGTGAAAGACGGACAAACACACTTTCGTATTTATAATATTATAGTATATAGTATAGTATAGTATGGATTAATTGTAAAAAAATCATTTAGCAATGATTCTCGACAATATCTAACTGCTTAATGGCTCAAACGTCGCGTAATTTCTTTATCAAAACATTAAACATTTTTGGTAAGTGTAGTTGAAAAATGCTGTTAACTTTATGTTCTAAGCGTTTGCTTATAAAATAATGCTATTAATATACCTTCAGAATCATAAATGTATGTAAGGAAGGAACAATAGTTGAAGAAGCCAAACATTGAGATGTCCTTCCATTTCTTCTAGTTTGTCGGACGCACTGCCTTCATTAATATGTATGAGACGAGCAAGATGTGAAGTCAGCCGGAAGCCGCGATTTGTTTGCAATAACAGCTGACCCTTGTCAGCAAATGGTGTCCTCCGAAAAATAGATGGCGCTCAACACTCAACTAAATTTTTTTGCACATCACAGTTGAACCCCACATAAATTGAGACCCCTGCTAGATCTCTGGAGGTATGTTTAGAAAAGGCGTAACTTATTAATATTTATGAGGAAAGACAAAAGAAGGCACCAGGATGTGGTCTAGCTGTTTATGGGTATTCTGACGTCATGGAAATCCCAAGGGATAGAATTGTTGTTTTTATAACAGGTAAATTAAAATAAATAAATAAATAAATCGCGAATAAAACTATTTTATTATATTGCGATATAAAAAAATCGTAAAGCAATATATTGCCACTTATTATTTAAATAAAATTAAGCTATTCGAGAAACAGTACTTGTAATGAAACTACGAGTACTACTAAGAGTTTAACTGGAGAGAAAATAAAAATGGAAGTCTTCTTGCCTAGATTTAGCTTTAGCCGTTCTGTTCATTTATTTGCTTCATTGATGTATTTTTTTCAATCAAATTATCCTATACATATTATAGAGAGATCGATAATGATTACATTACCGATAAACATTCTCCTCTCGAGTTCTCTTTCCTTATTTATACGTAAGGTCTAAAAATTAGAGAAACATCGCACGCCCGCCCGGTGTAATATTTCAGGCCACTGGGACGAGAACGTAAACATTGCAAGATATTGAGACGGGTACACTTTGCCAACAGTATTGCTGGTGCAGAACTTATTTGGAAGACATCGCTTGGCATGGACGTCTTCTGGCAAGAAAGTCTCGTATTTACTAATGCTGTCCAAATTAGTACATGCATCAATCATAACAGCAGAATTACCTTTTCTTCGTTTCTACAAATACTTTTTTGTTTTTTACTTTACTATTTTAATATATACTCGCCTCGTCAGTTTTATTGATTATTTTCCATATAGTTTTTGTCGGATTTGTGCACTTAATCTGGAATGGTAGGGTATTTAATTCGGTTACCGAACGCTCAAAGAATTCTATAGAAACTGGCGCGGCGTGTGATACAAGAAAAACTTGATCAAGTACTAAAATTGTTCCGTTTTCATACACCGGACTTCCCAACACTGTTAGAAAAGTAATAAAACATGCTTAGACGTTGGACAAAGTGTGCGGTTGAGCGTTCGCTAATAACGCCTCGCGTTTTACCGGCCCTGAAGAACGTAAGTGCAACTGTAGCCAACTTGACAGCCATAAGGGCTTCCGCTTCGCAAACTTTTCAATCGGACCACTTTGCCGAGGAGCAACTTTATCCTTTGAGTCTTTGTGCTCGCCCCTATTTTGGTAACCAAATTGAACGAAACAGACTATGGTTTTGCAAAGCTTTGACCCGTAAAAGCAATGTTTGTTATTGTAAAAATTTCATTAGGTGGTCTATTTTATAACTTTACTCATATTGAATACTTAAATGTCAACCATTTTTAACTTTAGAGTTAGCGACCTAAGTCTTAACATGACAACAATTGAATAAGCGGGTAAAGTTTAAGATCGGAGAAATTTTGGAAACTTTCTTAATTCCTTTTAGCAGCCTATTAATTCAACCACGAAACTCCCATATGGATGTTGCTAATATAATATTCAGTGAGTTACCTCAAGTTCGATCTATTACTCAGAACCCGGAGGGACTGTAATTTAGGTGAAAATAATGAAACGGTGTAACTTTCGTGAAGATGTTTTATTTAGCAGTCTACTCATGTCTCAATTCCTGATACATTTTTAAAGATTCCAAGAAATTCTTTTGACACGGGTATTCCCTTAAAGGTAGCCATGTTTTTAGACACGTATCATGAAGTAGTAAGTGACTTCGCAATTTTTATTTCCTCTCAAATTAGACGCATAAGTCAAACACTTCAAGATTAATTCGAAATAATTCAAACCTGTGGTATTTCATGTTTATTCTCAGTTTGAATGCAGCCATGAATCGCCCTACTGTTTACACATACAACGTCTTAAATAATCTAAGCATACAACAAATATTTCCCGCCTAACAAATTTTCTTCTTCAACCAAACACTCGGGTTTATTTTTTCCTCACTCTCGAGCACTCTCCATGAGGTCATTTTACAAGACTCCATTGTCTATTTTTTAACGTGGAACATTAGTCTTTTGTTTCAAATAACCTCGTGGTCGGACTTTTCCTCTATTCATTAACTTTCCCTGCAGAGACAAGTAAAAAACCGTGTGTAGACTTTACTTTGCTTTTAAATTTCAGTTGGCGAGTGAAGCGATTCACAATTTTGATTTTTGTCCTAAACGCTGTAGGTTTGCTTTTAATTTCGTTTGTAGAATGGTCTTATGGCGTTTTCTTCTATAAAAGCGTTGGAAGTGTTTAGATTAGATATAATGTGAGAGGTTCCGCTTCACGTTTGGTATACGTAGTTTTATTTAGATCAGTACAGTACTTGTAAAAATTTGACTTAATATTGGTCCCTCGTTTTCAAGCAAATTCATCAACGTAATATATTTCTTTATACCTACATTCTATCATTATGTAGTGCTAATTAGTATCGAATTTCGCATTGTGTGTGGCATAGTTTCATGAATATCATGTTTTGTAAAACGAGTAGGTACATCAGTGTTCTGAATTCACATTGTTTAAAATTATGTATAATTTAGTTACAGTGCATAATTGTTTAAATAGGTGACAAATAGATTTGGGATTTGCCTGTGCCGCGTCCGGTTTCATAATAGGTCGGACCTATTTCTTCCCGTGGGTTTTGTAAAAGGCGACTAAGTGGTCTGATGTGAGGGTAAGCTCCAGCACTGCGATGTGGAAGGCAAAGGGTAACCACCACACTATTTTCCTAAGAAAGTTTGTATGAAGTTTCAGTAATAAAATAATCCCCATTGTTCCCCTTACATAACCAACTTCCAACCAGCACTGGGAGAGGACAAATAATTACTACTCCAAAACCGGTTTTGTAAAAGGATTTTTTTTCCTTGCACAAAACTAACGTTATGGGCCGGTAATATACGAGGAAAAATACTTTGCACAATACCCGGTTTTGGAGTAGGATTCTTTAATGCCTTGTACAGAACTAAGTATGCTTTTTTACTGAAGCTTATTTTCACAATGGTGTTTTATTCCCCATTTTTAATCGACACAAAAACATAGGTAGGTTTAGGTTATGTTAAGTTTGCATCGTGCTCCGCCGACACTGTGTCTGTGTCGATTAAAATTGGGACAAAACGCGATTGTGAAAATAAGTAGTAGTAAAGATCCATAATATGTTAGTAGCCGTTGACTTATATATAAATTAGTTACACTCGAAAACATGTATTTTTTTTTAAATTAATTGAGCAACGCCATTGATCTGTCCAGTCCAAAAATATTGAATTGGACAGTCATATCTATACCCGCTATTGCCTTTAGAATGCTGTTCAGTTGGTGCTTGCTCTCACCCTGCCTAAAGAATCCTACTCGAAAACCGGGTATTGTGCTATGAATTATTTTTCCTCGTATATTACCGGTCATGGCGTTGGTTTTGTACAAGGAAAAAAAAATCCTACTCCAAAACCCGGTTTTCGAGTAGGAATTATTTGTCCTCTCCCAGTGCTGGTAATGGAAGTTGGTTATGTACGGGGAACAAGGTAATAATCTTCAACCGACAACACGACCTCTCAGTCAAGAGTCAACTTAGAAGAGAGATTTGGGAACAGCAATTTTATATCACTTCTAAATATTCTCATAATTGTCCTACATTAAATAAGTTTACAAAATATATTTTTTGTACTAGTTTTTTGCTGACTGTACTTTTTGTTGACTTTACTTGCATTGTCATCCAAACGACATTTCCGTACCAAATTTCAAGTCGATGCTATTAACCGCTGATGAGTTTCGTCCTGCGGAGTAGATCCTGGCGGGACTACGAGCACCAGGATACCACCACTGCCAAATTATTGTATTGTCACGGGACTTACCATAAGAATGCCAAATTTTAAGTCAATCTGACCACTGAAAGTGGGTCCAAAATTCGGTTGCAAGATTTGACGCGCACATACATACATAGATATATATACATTGCAAGTTACTTGTAAAATAGGTTAACATCTCAGAGATAAAGATAAAGATAAAGATAATTTATTTGTCAAACATGAGTTCCTATATACAATTATTAAATTGAATTATATAGATGTACAATAATTGTATGTCCTGTCCTTCATGTCTTGCCTTTCGGCATACAAATTTTTACTTATGAATTTACATAATTATACAATAAAAAAAATAGGACATAATTACATAATTTATAATCAATATTACATTATGTTACTTGTATAAATAATTTTGCATTTTATACTAATGATAATCAATGGAACATTTTAAAAACAATATCTAGTCTATATATCTAGTAGATATTCGTTAACAGAGTAATAATATGCCTTGTCGGTTAAAAATTATTTTATACTGAACAATTTATGTCAATACCTTTTATCACACCTCTTTTCCTGTTGTATTCTGCTTGGTATCATCAGCAACGTGTCGCATCGCAGTTTTCAGCCCATCATTTTCCTTTGGCTATTCGACCTGAACGCACGTACTGCCAATTTATTTTTATTGATAACAACAGTATAGTGTTGTGCATTGATAAGTTAGTGATGGCGGGTGTTTGAACGGTGTGGACGCTTGGAAAGTGGTACGATGCACCCGCGTAGACTTTCGCTCTCGTCGGTGGTTGAGACCATCTTGAAACGGAGGGGTTCCAAAGATTCTCCGTTGGGTTCACCTTTATCTGATGATGTAAGTCAATTTAGATGTACTTATTAACATTATCCATATTTTTGCATGTACATAATAAGTACAGGAAGAGGATGTACGTACAGGAATACTAAGACGATTTAGCTCGCAGTTGTTTTATACGAAGCTCTTGTGAATATAGAGCAGTGCCGTTTTCTTCCGAATTTGGTTTAAAAAAATAACTTTTTTTGATCTTCAAGTAAATCATTGCACAGATATAATGTTTAGTATAACTTACTCTATTTTCTCAAGCCGAATAAAAAAAGCTAAAACGGACTAAAAGCGGTTATTAAAAACTTAACAAAAATATTAATTGTCACGGGCGGCTACCTGTTAATGCTATAAAAATATGTTGTTTTATTGCTTAATGGAAACATTAATGTAGTGAGTGTTTCCTCATACCACCTATATATATCAAAACGCAAACTTAATTTTTTCTCCTATTTTCCTGAAATATTTTACTCCTCGTCAGAGTAACACATATTCGTAATATTACGCGCAAAAAACGTTGTCCGCGCGCCCTTGAAAACTGATCGAATCTTATCTACGGGTTAACTGATTACAGAGTTTATTTGGGCTGTCAAGAGTCGAGTAGTCTGGCTGGACATTCCTTCAGGACATTTATTGTCCAAACAGTTTTCCTAACATTTATGTAGCTTGTCTACGAAGAATTCGTTACAAGTGCGCCCGCGGGAACTATCCTATATCCTTTTCAAGATCGCAAATTATCTCCATACCAAATTTCACCACGATCGATTGAGCACTTTAAGCGTGAGAGCGTGCAATTAAGAAACAAACATATTCACTTTCATATTTATACCTAATATTAGTAACGAAGAATACAGCCGTGCTGCCTCCAGATTATACCGTTCTGGAAATTATTGTACACCTAGCGTGAGTGCACCAAGTTATGGTAACGCTAACCCAGGGTTGCTTGCCCACACGGTGCACTGCGGCGCCCCGGGGCGCCGTGCTAAGCACCCAAGGGCGCTGCGTGGGGTCCTGTTAAACCAGAAACTTATGCTAGGGTGCCGTGACGTGACAAAATAAGTACACTGAAAAAGTTTGGGAACCCCTGCGATAACTAATGTCGAATCAGCCGTCAAATCTTCGGTGAAGTAAATTTCGGTTTGCCGAAAATGGGCCAACTCATACCTGTGGAGTTCTGCAAGCCGATATTTATTAAGGCAAATAAACGAATTAATACCTAACAACCCTGTTAGTTATACCTATTGCGTGTGTGCATTTTATTGCTTTACCTCGAGTGCATTTTTATTGCGACTTATAATTAAAGCTTCATGGCGATTAATGCAATAAAAAAAAACTTGACTTTGACTGAATGTTAATTCCTTCGTCTTAAATAAGAAATATTAGCCCAAAATTTTAATATTTGGTGTTACTTGTCTTATGAACTTATGATTCGTAATTTTGTAAGGTAAAAGGTAACGTTATGTGCGGTTCTAGGGTAAAAATAAAAATGTACAAGGAAGTATTACCTAGTTTATTTATTTTTAAAAGATTACTCAGTGAATTTACAGTAAAAACAAAATCATTCACAATGTCAGTTGTAGTTACTAAAGTATTAAATCAGGGAATAACGTAATGCGGATAAACGTGACCTGCACTTTTGGTTGCAGCAACCAAAATAGGCATAGAATAAAATACTCATGAATTAAAATAATACACTTTAACGTCAATAGGTAGGTACTGGCATAGGTAGGATAAGGAAAATATACAAAAAGGAATGTTAAAATAGGTATGTTAATTTAGCTGATCATGTCTGCATTATGGATTATAGAATGCCAAGTAGAGTGGGTAAATTAACAGATTATTTTGTACAATAAAGTATCTTTTATGTTCCTTTCTCTATTCATAAATTTAAATTAAAAATAATGATCGATAGATAACTTTCAAATTCTTTTCTATTTAATTCAAAGCTCACACCTCTGATTTTTAGGAATATATGTGCGAAATTACATTTAAAATTTACCATGAGAAAGAAAAAATCGTAAGGAAACCTACACACACCTGCCTAGAAATTTAATGGCGCGTGTACGAAGTTCCCAATTCGCATTTAGCCTGCGTGAGAACTATACGGCAAAAAACCCTCTCATTCTGAGAGGAGGCCTGTGCGCTACAGTGAGACGTATATAGGCCGGGATGAGATATGTTTTCAAAATACCTGAAAAGAAAATATTTTCATGGATTGCTTTGAATTAAGATAATAATTACTTACGTACATTATATTGCAATATATTGGGGAGGCCTATGCTCAACAGTGACGTTCCACAGCTGATATGACGATGATGATGATGAGATGATGATAATGATGATGATGATGATGGTGCTGATGACGATTACATACATAGATAAAAAAATTCTCTCTTTCCTCTTGTAACGAAGCATAAAATGTAAAATGTGAGGCATCCAACTAAAAACACTTTTGTGGTAGTCTGTACCTAAAGGTGCGATCGATAACCACTGACAAAACGTCGAGTTCAACGCCATTCCGAATTCCGATACGCCTCAAGTGGTACAAGGTCTTATGACCTTCGGGGCCTAGTACTGCGATAAAAGCAACTTCTCATCCTTACGGCAACCATCATTGATAATGTCAACAGACGTGTCGTTGTCGTTGACGGTATTTGACAATTTTATTTATTTTATAAATCGAAGCTTCACAATGAGTGTTATCGAACGGAAGAACAATTTAAAAGCTATCTTAACATATCGATACCTTGAGGCTCAAAGGGCGTAAAGGACATTTGGGCGTACAAGCACTCTCTATCATATGGATATGGCAACTATGGCAAGCCTCAAGGTATTGATTATAAGTTTTACAAAGGCGTGAAATTCAACATTAGACCGAGAAAGAACCTACCACTACCTAGTGTGTGATTTCAAAAAATCACTATACTTACTTACCTAAATTAGATTTTCAACTGATTTTCTTTCTACGCTTAACATTGACTGTATTGGTATCTATATTTATATAATTCATTATTTTTATTAGTTTTGCATTAAATTACACGTGTTAATCCCTGCGTCCCTAGTGTGCTTATTAAAACGGATGAAACTTGAATGTAGTTTTTTTTTGGTTTCCGCGTACGAGGGGTATAAATACTAATTAATGGGCGTTTTAAAAAAAATATGTTTACATTTTTATTATTTTGGAAAAAAATATGGTTTTTCCTACTCTGAATCAAGAGCACAATCGATTCCGATAGTTTAAAAAAATGACCCCCAAAATAAATTACAGTTTTGCGACTTTTTTTTCATACACTCAGTATGGTATGGGCGTGACAAAACTGACATAAAATTTTGTGTGAAAAAATGGGGCCATTTTTTAAAAGATCGGAATCGATTGTGCTCTCGATTCTGAGTTAGGAAAACTATTTTCCAAAATTTCAAAAAACAAGTAAGGGTACACTTTTTTTGAAAACGCCCTAATACTGGATTCGCAATTAGATATTGCCATGTAATTCATTAACAAAAATATACCTACTGCTCGATGGGGTAAAGTTTTCACCATAATAATTTAATTATTTACATATATAAAACCAATATCATCATCATCATCAAAACATATTATCAACCGGAAGACATCCTCTGATAGACTAGCCTTCCTCCAAGGCTTTGTGCTACCTGGAGGCAGTGGCTTTCCGTGATTTATCATCTTGTCCGTAGATCTTGCTTGATTTATATAAACAGTAATTAATAAAATAGATATTAATAATTATCATCACCATCATTTCAGCTTTTATATGTCCCTAATGAGGGGGCTTGGCTTTTTATTTAAATAATATTAATATGTTAATTCCAATTCACCACGAGCCTGTTTATAGTGTAATGCGTAATTACTAATTAATACAGAACAAACAGATGTCGAAGCAAACCGAACTTTCTGCACAAAACGTTTGCCATATGGCCTGTGTTATTTGTATTCGGTTGCTATAACGACAGTTGCGTCTGCGCAGGTGTTTTGGACAGCTGTTTAGCTGTTTTAAGCAATGAATGACAGTTACGGGTAGAGTTCAAAAAGTTAGATATTTTTACCTTTCACCCGGTTGGGTGAATAAAGATATATCGTGGGTTGTACAAAAATGTAGACATCGCAACCGACAGATAAAGAATGAAACGTTTAATGTTATCATTGGAATAAACAATCTAAAAGTGTAAAAATTATAAGACTTATATGTATTAAGATAAAAATTAGTAACTTAAAACTAAATTAAATCTAAAAATGCTTTCCTTGCCATGGACAAAGTTTGGCAGCTTTGCATCGTTGAATAACGATTCAAATTCATTGAAAGAGGTAGCTAACTGCCGGCCCTTTGGTCGCCAGTTGTGCCAACCTGGTGCTTTTGCAACCCTAATGATGACTCTTTGTGCGCCAGGACCCCAACCCTGTCTCAAAGTTAGCGGGAATAATATTGTAACAATGTTAATTGATTTCAATGATTTCTGTACAAATAATTAATACTTATCGCTCCGTAAACCGTGACGTTGGTATTTATGTTAACTTCGTAAACATTGATTTAATTCTACAAACGTTAATTAGACCTAAACAACTGTTATTATTTAGACATAATAATACACGGAGTTTCGCTCGTTAACCTTATTAATACAGGAAAATCGGGAATATACGATGCTATATGAATGAATATAATTTAATAGAATATGTATCCCTACAATAATGTCAAATAATACCTTCAAGTAATGTCAATATTACCTACTTTGGTATTTGTTCATTACTCGCGAAAAGCTATAAGGATATTTTTAGTAATACCTACCTACTACATTTAATTAAACATCCAGAGGATCGGTTAGAGACATCATATCACTCGAAAGTGGATTAAGTCATGTTGGCAAGATAAGTTTTATTAGAGCTATTATTTTACTTACTTGTATTTCAAATGCTACTTTTGAGTGGTAATTTCGAGTTATGTGATTTCAGTACATAGGTCTGATCTAATTACTTATTCAATTGTCAACAATTGAATTCGATTGGCTTTAGCTCTTGCTAAATTGCCCTTTATGGTAATGACATATAATAGACTAGCCAAAGGCCAAACTATGTATTATGTTTATTTACTGTTATAATTCATGGTAGGGTACCAATTTGGTCATCAACAACTGTCAGTAGACCTGTCATTTTGGTAGGTACATTTCTCAAAGCCCACTTATTTTGTATTAACCCAATGTAGGTCTATAGTTTAAAATAAAAATATAGAACTTATACACGTAATGTCCCTGTCACGTTCAAATTTAACATGAACTTGAAACATAAAATGGCAATGAAACATAATGGCTAGATTGGACTCCTGTTAATTCATCATACCTGTCTATTTGTCTATTTATATCTTCATATCATTTTTTATATGATAAAATATACATAATCGTGCATCATATATAGTTCGACAAGTACTTAGTCGGTTTTATATTTATTTGTGTTAGTACTAAAACAAATAAAGTTAACACAGGCTAAATATCATCTTTTGAGTTTGTTCTCTAAATTTATTATCGCGTGCATTTTTGTCCACAAATGACCTAAAAACGAAACGTTCGTGTCGGTAATTGTGTCTCGCTCGTCAAAATTACCAGTTTTTGTCGATATCTTTTCTTGTATACAATTATGGATGCTAATAGTTACTGTCTGTTTGTATAATCTTCGCTATCGTGACATGAGAAATGAAAGTGTTGCCCTACATGTCTATGTTTACCTTTGACTGAGTATGATTGACAGCAATATAAAGTTATTTTTAAAGTTAATAATACTTTAAACGTGTATATTTGTGTATTAAGTAAGTACTAAAATGTAGCAAAATGATTTGTTCTGCACTATTTTACGACATTTTGCCTGGATTTTTAACTTATCAAATTATAAAGCGTCTAACTTCTCACATATCCTGCATTTTATGTATCAAGTTCAAGTGTATACTCAAAGCAATAAACAATAATCGTCAGTAATCATAGCTATTTTCAAAGAAAAACATTGAATATTCAACCGTCGCACTTATTATATATTAGTGCTGAAGAAGTAACAACTGATAAAATTAATTTCTATTATTTTTTTAAAGCAAACATGGCAAAACAATGTTTGGGCCGGCATGTAACACATTTCAATGACACCGCGCTAGGTTTCATCAAGGTTTCGCCATCCATTGTTTTGTCATGTAACGGTTAGATTCCCAGGCAAAAACTAAGCTATTGATGAGCTTGAAAGTTAAGAGTATTGCCATGGTATTGTGTGGAAAATGTATGTGAGAACAATTAAGTTAAGGTCGTGCAGACTGGGATTTATCTGGTAGTGTAGCAATGGTATTGAAATATACGGTGGCCATTGTTTTCATTACCGTATTACAATTTTCATAGGTCATCAGACGGTTGTCCAGTCCACATTGTATTATATTTGCTGAATCTGTGTTTAATTTGTCAGCTTCTTTATTTTTACAACTGGCGTACAAGATCAGTCTTGAAGATTCAATCGGTTCGTCTACTGTTTTCGCCTTTCGTTATGTCAATAACGAGCGTTTTAAAATTAATCTAAAACATATCAACAAATGGTTGGGTTCTGAAGTGAAGCGACTGCCCTTGTGAAGGTTTTTCATCAGAATTTTTGATTCAACATGTGTCTTTGACGTCATAGGTTCGCTTTGAGCATTTATCAACTACAATCAAAACATTCTGAAAGGCCATTTACAGGGGTGTTCAGTCAAACTTACTCAATCATGTGCTGTATATTCACCGGAACAATTTTATGACACGTTAAAGGCCTAGGTTCTATAGTAACACTTTCCCTATCATTACCACACAACAAGAGTTTTGTGCCAAGTATATGTTTATTCATATATTTAAGTACCTACTGATTATGATAATTCATTATTGACTACCAATGCTTTGTGGTAATTCGTCATGATGGGTGGTGTGGATTTAACAACAATGGGTTAGTGTAGTGTCGAGTTCCTGATGCATTGTTGCATTAATGTACCCATTAATGTCATTGAACACCATTGTAGGCACATTATAATGAGACCTAAGCTATTAGCATACGTTTCACATAATTATTATCTATAGGTATTTGGTTAAGTTGGTATTGATTGTAACAGTGACCTAATTTGTTGTTATACTAATTCAATTCAGTGCTGTGCACGGTATACTTTTTATCCTTGTCGATCATTGAATACGGAAATTATGTATAATGCATAAATATAGGCAAATGGCTAAATAAAGGCTATATTACAGCCTGTTCATATTGTTATCCTCGATACAGACTGATTCTGTATTCCCTTACTGCATACATTTTATTCTCTCTTTTTGAGAACAGGAATTGTTATAAGCCATGTACTAGGTCCGGAAAAGTCGATTTTCGTACTGGGAAAAGCGCCTCTGGTGCAACAGAACTCCATGTAAGCCTGGGATATATCAGAATGTATTAGAATATATTCGTTTTATTTCATGACGGTTTTATAGTGATCCTCGAGACAGATTCGTTCATGTCTCTCGAAATTGAAAGAAGAATGTCTGACTGCTGAAACTTCGGAAAAGTTTGCTCATTACTGCTCTCTTGTGGTAATGATCATTTCTTTTTTTCAGCTTCAAGTTTTTCATCGTTGAAATTCTGAGATTGCACGCCGCATTGATTTCGCATTACTCTATCATTATACAAAGTAAATTGGTTCCAGTGAGTGGCAGGGTCAATGAACTAACTAATCAGACCAACTAGCAATCAGTGGCGTATTGTGGTGATTTTATAATAACATGGCGACGTGGTCGCTAATCACTAGTGCGAGGTGCTTGCTTATTAAAGTTATCGGCGTTTGCTTTGCACGGAGAACGGCAAAAAAATATGAATTGCAATGATTTTTATTACGGCCAGAAACAATTTTGCTAAACGTATAGTCACAAAATGCAAAGTAAAAAAAAGTATATACTAGTGCCTTTTACTCTGTTTGCAAGAGCAGGGATCACATGATGTTCGTTAATTTTTAAACATAGTCTTGCAATTAACACTGTGATCTCGTTACCTATAGTTCCATTAAGTAACTCAAATTGGCGTCTACCTGTACAATTTATTTGTGTACGAAGGGAATCCACAAAATGAGTCAAGCCATGAGTCACAGTCAAGGGGTTCCTTGCTAAGACTTGATTACCCAGTTCGATAAAATTCGAACCTACACCGATAAAGTTATGTATTGCGGCGAATAAGCTGATCCTTTTTGTAATTTACCAATCTCTTTTAAAATAAGAATGTTGCGAACGCGTCGTATACATTTTTCGTAGATTTAATCTAATAACCATATACGAGTACCTACTTACATATACCTAGTGCCATCCACGAAGACGCGTGATTTTGTCAAAATTAGACATTAATGAGATTGTAATAAGAACCACGGCACGCGTCATCGTGAATGACTCTACCTATATTTATAATTATAACTATTAATTTTGAAAAATATTATTACTTAAGCGTGTTAATTATTTTAATTAATCTTTAGAACTATTTCACAATATTAATCGTAAGTAATACAAATTAAATAGTATTTGCTTTATCATAAGTACCTAACTACGTATAATAATGGAAAATAATTCTGATTTCATGATCAGAATGTTGATGTTATATGACGGGTAGGTAACAACAAAAAAACAGAGGTCTTTCTTTGTAATAAAATGACCATAGCAGAATGGATTTGACCGCAAGATCAGTAGTACACTCAGTCTGGCCCAGTCACTTCTGAGTGCTGACTCATAGATGTCTTTTTGTATCAATGCCAACATTGAAATCAAAACAAAATCTTTTCACGCAGCCTATCTTCTTACGCTGTCTATCACAACTGTATAAGACATACAGTCTGGTAGCAAATCGTTTTCGAATTGAATTATAAAGGTGGTCCCAACGTAATCGTCTTGCAGTTTGAATAATCGGCACAGGGTGTTGTAATAGCTTTAGACAGGCGTGAACGTTGTGTGTAAATAGAATATGCAATGAAACGTGCAGTATACGTTTAGGGGTGCATTGGAATGAGAACTTTGTGCTGAACGAGGTGCAGCGTAAGGGAAATTTAGGAACGGTTATGGGCATTAGTGATGCAAGCTAAATAAAGCAAGAGAATGATTTTTAAATCTACCTACCACTCGAAAATTTGTATAACTTTTTCATACTTTTGTGTATGTAACCTTAATTAATTCTAGGTGAGAAATAAATTACTTTTTTATAATTTATTAATTGACACCAAAATAGAGTGTGCAATATATAGTGGTTTCCCTATTTAATTTTGTCTGGTTTAAACAAAAGTATTAACAGCTGCATTCTTTTCTTTCAAAGCAATGACGGAACCCAAGTTTCTAAACAACTTTTAGTTTTATTTCGCTATTGATTTTGTAGCTATGCAATTTGATAAGGTATCCGCTGATCGGATTGGATTACAATATTTTTTCCAAGCATCTTTAAGTTGGCATTGTATGTTAATTTATTTATCTTGGTTTGAAAGGTCTGTAATAACGGATGTGACTTAACATTGATTGAGTGGTCAGGCAAAGCAGAATTCGCCATTTACCACTACTAGTGTTAGTCAGATTTCATTGACTAAGTAAGTGACTTTTTTCCAAGTTTCTTGCGGCGCATTCTTCTTGGCTGTGATGGTCTTTCCAAATGCGCAGGTATTAAGAGATATATATTCAAAGTAGAATGTTTTAATTTCGCTTTCATTTTATTTGTATTATTTATAAGTCTCCTTTTTACTTTGTAGTTGATTTATGGGTATGTGTTAATGTTGTTATGTGTCTACTGATTTGTTGTGTATGTATGTGTATTGTATAAATGGTAATGTATTTTTGATATTGCTCTAATGTTAATGTAAATTCACCACCTGCTAAAATTTATTCCTTACTTCTCCATCCATTCCATTGGAAAGATTGCCGGGAAGAGATCGCTCTGAAGCAATAAGGCCGCCTATTGCTTACATCAGAAAATCTCTGTGTATATACTTGTGTTTTCTGTACTGCTTACTATGTGTTGGCGTGCAATAAAGAGTTATTGTATTGTATTGTACTTATTGTATTGTATCTTCATTAGAGTCATCTACCGGCTACGTGGGGCATGCTCTACGCAGACTTCTCCGTAAACTATCTGTGACATAGCGTGCGCTTATATAGACATACTTATAGGTGTGCAAATTAGGGCTCAGGTTCGCACTACCTTTATTAACGTATACCTACCAATGTTTTACCTACTGAAGACTATGACATTATGTTAGCATTTGATTTCTCTCAAATGTCAGCATTTACGTACAAAATGTAACGAACAAGCTTACATTACAATAACCTTGACACATGCCGTAATTTAGTTTAGACGTCAGTTACGTAGTGTTGAATCAGTTTTGATTGTAACAGAAGGACGTTTTCATTATTGAAAACCTTGATATTATATTTCAATACCTCATACCTGCATCTACTCCTATTATATTCTATCCAATTTATATCTCCTATTCTATTGATTTTATTAACAACACGTGTGCTCAACGTAATTCAGTAATCAATCAAATCAACTCAATGTAAGTACCTTCGTCAGACGGGATTGAAACCCGCATCTCCTGGCTATATACGCTGCATCAACTGTCCATATCAACAACCATCTGACCAAGTTGCCGAACATCTTAATCACTTGTATACCTACATCAATAGCAACTACTTCTCACAGACAATAGAAAAGCTTTCGTTTTTAAAAAGTCCTAGTTAGCCTGTTTAGTCGATTCCGAAATATTATTTTTCTTCGACTATCGATGTCAAGAGTCTCGATCTTTCTAGAAATGATTCGAGCTAAAACATCTTGTGATGGTTTCACACCTCGAAAATGTAGTAGGTACTTAGTTATTTTTGAACTCTCATTTCCATAGAATGTAGCGTATTTCCGGAGAGAATTTTCTTGCAGCAACTTCTAACAAAATTTACTAAAATCCGTCTGATTTATCGGATTGTCAGCTTATTTATTTCTTCATTTAATATGTTTTGTTTGATCTTCAAAACTTCCACAGTATATCTGCGCAGTGTTATCTCGGCTCGCGTCAGCAATACTAAGAAGCTGTGTATCTTTACATATAAACAACATTATAACTTTTGTTCGTGTGTTGCCAATCCGTAGTAGTTTTGGGCGTTTGCCAAACTAAGGGTTGTAAATTTAAGTGCCGTAGTTGGGTCAAAACTCGTGAAAACTGAATTTTCCGGCGCGACAATGACCCTCTCGTTATCGTTTTATTTTATAAAAAAACATTTTTTTGTCTATCCTTCACACTTCTCACTTCATTCTTGTATATATACCAGTTAACAATAACTTATAGTTTCATCCGCTAATTCTTTAGTTTCCTTCAGGTATTTGTTTTATAGCAGAATAAGTTTTTGACCTAAACAAGGGCAAAGCTAAATAGTTTTATTTTGTTCGGTTCGTTCTTTCCATCCAACAGTTTTCCGGTTTGCGGTTAACATGGCATAAATTCGGCTCGGAAGGACTACTGGCCTAAACTTAAAAATTTGTGTTGCATGTCTTTGGGCTTACTTCCCAATGACGTAAGACGAAGCAATGACGTCACAGCATTTATGAAGTCCAGCAGAGGTTCAGTAAAAATAAAGAATGTTATCAGGAATAGTTTCTACTCTATAGCGAGTTTCAGATGTAAATAAAAGTGGTAACACAAGTGCAGCTGTGAATACATCAGCACAGTCAGAAGTCGGCCTTGTTCGTAGTTTTTACAAGAAATGCCTCGTACAAGTACTTCGCTGTTGACGGCGCTCGTCATTAGCGATTCAGGGTTAAGTAATGTTAAAAATTTGGTTAAATAACATACTAAGTTAGAATCATAAAAACGACTGACTGAAAAAATCATTACAAATTAAGATTGGTTTTTTGGAATCTTTTTTTTTTTATTTCAATTCCAAATTTTTACTTTTACGGTCATGCCGTAAAACCTAAATTGAAAAAATTGAATTGAATTGAATTGTTGTCCAGCAGTGGTGTAGCGGTATAGCACGTGGCACGGAATGCCGAGGACCTGGGTTCGATTCCCAGTGCTGGTCTTATTTTTCTGGTTTTTCTGTGCATCTATATTTCAGTTTGTATTTTCATTACAAATTGCTTAATGAGTGCCGAGGCAATAACACCGCGTTTCTCCTTAATTTCGATAAAAGCTTAAAAATCAATGACTAACCTCAACCTGTTCCTACATACAATAACAATAGAATTCAATGTCGTATGTAGTCATAATAAAATTAAAAACAAATGAATGTCACCGTTTTTTAGTCTAAACTAAATAATGTGTCCACAGAACCACACATTTTTTGAAAGATCCTGCCTTATGTTATTGAGTAAATAATGACTCTTATACAAAAACTTAAGTATGAATGCGCGGTTTTCAGTCACACGACAACCGTGAAGCCGAATGTGTGTTGAAATTTATAATTTAGATTTTTTTTCATACACTTAGTGTTTTTGTGATAGTGGCATGGCAATGAATGAATGTGACAGTGTGGTGCCTAAATGGATGCTCAGGACTTGATTATTTTCAACGTGAGTATATACTTTGAAGTTTAGCGAGGTATTTAAACTTTTTGCGACTTAAAATGTGCTTTGATGTTACTTCACTGGAGCAGTTTCATAGTATTCTGATCATCATCCAGCAACAAAAACTGTACATTTTAAATGAAAATTTTAAAACTGTATGTTTGCTTTACTACAATTGGGTTTGAAAGATTCTTCCTTTTCAAATTAAAAGCCAGGAAGTACAAAACTTTTGACTTTTGAGCCGGCATTCTCTAAAATCAATTAATTTCTTATTCTTCCTAGTTCCTACTGTACGGTGCTGCTATTTCCTTCTGATCAACGACGTATCTGGGGCAGATGTCATAAAATAGTTCCGTATAAAGATTTCCCAGTTTATTTTCGTAAATGCATTCTACAGATTGATCGAGTGAACCAAAGCTAAAAATATAAGCCTCCCGTGACCTACTAAGTCGGCTAACGTTTAGTATTTTTCACGTTTTTGATAATGCAGCTGTGATTTTCTAAAGCCACGGTGTAAGATATAGACATCGAAACCGATAAATCGACTTCAGCGGTTTTTACTTCGTTTATAATAATAAAGACACTGCATTTGTGAAATTCACTTTCTTTATGTGGCATAAAACTTTCCAATGCACTTATTGTGAGTGCGCGGCGGCATTTTGCAAGAGTGATCTTGATGATAACAAAATGTGTTTTGCATAAAGTGACGATGTATTTATTGTTCTGCTGGTAGTTTTAGTGCTTAAGAAAGTTAAGCGTGTTGAATAATTAAAGATCTCATTTAAATCTTCTACTACTTTGCTCGTGTGAACTATGTTTGTTTACAGTTCCGGGATTTCACTGATTCTACTTAAGAGTTTCAAAAATTGCATCGTGGTCATCCTTCAAAATGTCATAGCGGTTGAAAGTTTGAGACTTTTATATATTGAGATGGAAAGCTAGTTCTATTAACCAAATTTCACCGAAATCCATCCAACTATTTTAGCATGAAAGACTATGATTATGCTTCTTATCTCTACTGCAGGGGTCGCCAAACTACGGCCCGCGGGCCAAGTCCGGCCCGCGAGCCCCTCTGATCCGGCCCGCGGAAAGAAAGCGAGAGAGCCCACGGTCCGGCCCGCGATAGTGTCCGATTTTATAAAGCTACAAGTAACTAGTTATTAGTTTTATAAGAGCCGCCGCTTAAGGTAATTCGTCATAATCATAGATAGCCACCAACATGATCAACACCAAGTGCGTTCCTTATGCGTTACTCGTATCAAGGTACCCCCTGAAGACAAAGTCTACTTACGAGTACCTATTAACTAATATATTACCCCCATGACCAGCCAAAGTCTTGGCCCGCACGAATTTACATTAAGTGCAGTGTGGCCCTTGAGTCAAAAAGTTTGAAGACCCCTGCTCTACTGTATTTACGTGGATATTATGAACATCATTTTAACAGTGAGTAGCATCTAACGATTATTGATTCCTTGAAATGAAACTCAGGGCAGCGGTCATTGGACAAAAGATTGACATCATCACACGCGATGGCCACTCAAGCGCACAAAATTGCACAATAGCTCTTTAAATGGCCAGTTATAATTACGTAGTGAGAACTTAACCTGCTTAACAAAAGAAATGTATTTAAGGTTTTTTTTAACAAGAATGGCTACCAAAGTGTACACGAAACAGCCAAGTAATATAGCGTAATAAACTGCTTGTTTATCCCTTTTTGGAAAATTTGTTGGTTATAATGATAGGTACAAGTATAGTATTAACGATTATTATACCATTATATCACCTATGAATTGACGTCATAGCATTTGCAATACTCGAAGCAAGGCAAATAAAATGACTCATTAATTCATTATTGAATATACTACTAAAAGGTTAAAGAATTACAAACTTTCGCAGCAACATTGGAATTAAAAGAAACAAGCGAAGGTTGTCAAATTTTTTTTACTGAGAGCGTGCGACCATATTGTTAGATGAATCAGCTGAGTAAAGAAAATGTATGAACAATGCGAATTTAATGATAAGTAGTGAAATTTGATTCGTTGGCTTGAGAAAAATCCCTTCACAATTAACACTGACTGAAAGATAATATTGTTTTAAACAATTGTAATAAAAAGCTTAGGAGTTGACTACATTAACTATATGTATGAGTGACGTAGTCGGAATGTGTATATTTCATATTTTTATACCTTTGACCTGAAAACTCAAGGCTAGAAACCAACTTCTGCAACTGGGCAGTTGCAGTTGGTTTCTTGTCTAGAAGTCATGTATTATACTATGGAATTTCAAAAACTTCTTTTGCGTGAAATTTCAAAGCATTTATAGAACTTATAATTTAGAAATAACCTGTCACTAATTTCAAAAATTATAAAGTAGGTACGCGTCTACAATTTTCAATTTAGAAACAGTGCCAAATTTAGTTAAGTATGTCTAAAATTTAGGAGACAGCTGCCGGCTGACTAAAATATCGAAACTAGACCAGTGTTATTGCTGAAGACTGATTTGTGCGATTCGATTAGTTTAATTTTTTTATCCCAAGTACTTCAATTACTTAAATAGAGTATGTGCTGTAATCAAATTCCGATTCGGAGTCGAATTCATTAGCGGTAGGTATCTACTAGTGCCTCTCCGTAAACATTGACGGGTGTAAAATCGACACGTTCATTTATTATGCATGTATCAATTGTCACATAACACAAGAGTTTTGACAAGTGTGATGCCACCGTAGCTGTCGAGAATCGAGATAACGAGTTCTAGAGCAGGCACCAAGGGAAGTTGCGTATGCAAAATTAGGGGACCGCATTCTGTGAATAATTTTGAACTCAGAAAAGCTTGCAAATTATGATTCTGAATCCGGTGGTCCATTTTTTTATACCCCATCTCTTAAAACATCATGTAAATGGACTGAAAAAAAAAAAATCTTTTGGAACATTTTAATAACTAATTTCGTGATAATATTCATTTTTTTTTCAAGCAATATATACTAAGTCGTGAGTTTTACTTTTAATAATAAGAAAAAAGATTTTCTTTTAAATTTTGATTTTTAATACAAGATTTTTTGCTGACTGTACTTTTTGTTGATTGTACTTTTATCGTCATCTAAACTACAGTTCCATGCCAAATTTCAAGTCGATGCCATTAACCGTTGAAGAGTTCCGTCCTTCAGAGACGATCCTAGTTTGACCACCAGGATGTCACTATCCGATTATTGTATTGTCATCAGATTTACATAAGTATGCCAAATTTCAAGTTAATCCGGCTACTGGAAGTGGGTCAAATTCAACTTGCAAGATTTGACCCGCACATTTGTACATACAGACATACGTATACATTGCAACTTAAATGAAAGCTTGTAAAAAACCGGCCAAGAGCGTGTCGCACACGCCCGAAATAGGGTTCCGTAGCCATTACGAAAAAAATAAGTAATATTTTTTTAAGGATTTCGTATTTTGTACGGAATATTCCATTTTAGGTATATTTTCTACCTTAGGCTGCTATTTACTCTTAAACTACTAATAATTCTCAAGAAAACTTAACCGTTATAGTTTTGCTTGTAAGTTTGATGTACTTACTACCATCTTGAATTTTTTCAAATTTTTCCACCCACGGGTTTAGATGTTAAAGGGGCGGGACGCTCGATTTTAATGAAAATTTGCACTTTAATGTTGAATATTTTGCAAACACATCACTGAATTGAAAAATCGTTTAGCAACCCCCTAATGTTTTAAAAGACCTATCCAAAGATACCCCACACTATAAGATTGGATGAGAAAAAAAAAACACCCCCACTTTACATCTATGGGAGGTACTCTAAAAACAATTATTTTTGATTTTTTTATTGTACCTACCATTTTGTCGGCATAGTTTACATATATATTCGTGCAAAGTAACAGCTTTCTAGCATTGATAGTCTCTGAGCAAAGCCGCGGACGGACAGACAGACAGACAGACATGGCGAAACTATAAGGGTTCCGTTTTTGCCATTTTGCCTACGGAACCCTAAAAATGGGATATTGTCAGGAAAAAATATATTAAAATGGTTTAAAAGCATTTTTTCAGTCTATTTACATGATGTCTTAGTGGTTCAGGTTAGGTTAGGCAACATTCAGAATCATAATTTGCAAGCTTTTCTGAGTTCAAAACTATTCACATAATGCGGTCCTCTAATTTTGCATACACAACTCCCTCCAGAACCCGCTCTATTCATTACGAAGTTTTAATTTCCGTAGTTGTCTATAAAAAAAATGTACATTTGATTTTGTTTTAAAGTTTAATATCCGTGCTATATACCTACTTACAGTTTTGTATAATGCGATATGATCAAAAATATTTTGGAATTTATCTGAGATGAAAGATCAAGCGGTGGCACTTTGATAAAGGTGTCTGTCGGTTTTATGCTCATCATCTCGACGGTCAAAAAGAAACAAACGTCCGGATCTCATCTGGATCAACATTTATTAATATAAAGAAAGATACTACTTTTAACTTCAAAGTCATTTGCTATCCACAACATTTTGCACAGTCGCAGGAGCCTAATAAAACACTAGACTAGTAGAATTCCACGTCACTGAATAATATAAAGTGAAGTAAATGAGAACTACCTCTGCCATGTTCTGTTATATATAATCAACTAGATGGAGGTACTGAATGCAACCGGGTGAAACTGCTCGAGCTTGAAGACGGAGTTAACTGAATTGCTGAATGACACGATTCATTACTATCACTGAATGAGTGAACGGTTCTTGAACGGGAACTGCTTTTATTAGCCAGCCATTACTGCCAAACTTTTGCTTTTATAAATTTACTAAAAACAGTTGAATTGGGGTTGGTAAGTATACTCTTTTTTTGAACACTGAAGTTTATATTTATATTATATTATTGAAACAGTTAATTAGTTTATGTAGAACGATTTTTTGTTCTGGTTTTTCGTTGCTAGAAACTTTTAGGTGCAGAAAAGCTTGAAATAAATAATTTCAAGAAGAAATCTGGTAAAGTACCTAAATACGTACGATCGCAAAATCTGTGAACTCTATCAAGGAAATCATAAAAGACTATTTTAATTTCTCAATAAAACTATTCTTGGACACGTTGCCTAAAATTGAGGTTAATTTTACAACAATGTTGAACCCGCGCGCTTTTAAACTTTACTCAATATACTTTGCTGCTCTATAAATTCGTTACATTACTTTTAAGTTTGTGTTGCCAGCACAAAAAATGCGGGAAATAATTTATGGTTTATTCATGTTAACATTTTACCAGGTTGAATGTTCAGGATTGCGAGCGACCTTAATGAATGCACTCGTGGGCCTGTGCCTTTGCATTTACCTGTGCCACCGAGCATTTTTATGCTGTTAATATTGGCAACACTCGTGAAAATAGTATTTTTTTTTAATTTGATCTCTGTGTAGCTGGTACTAAGTTATTCATAGAAAAAAATTGCCGTGTTATGTAGTATTTTTAAAACGTCTGAATTATAAGAAACTCTCTTAAGGAATTTGTAATAAGATGAATTGTCTTCTTGCTAGAGTATATTCTTTTATTTTAGCAAAAAGACTAAAAAATTGGGATGGTCGCACAATTAGATGAAAGATTCTTTTCCAAGAAAAGGGTATATCTTATTTACCGCGAGGCCGAATATAAGCCGGCTTATTCTAAAGCTCGCTAAGATTTTCCTATTTTCTCGTCTCCAGGTGCAGCGTTGGAAATAGAAAATTTTTACTTACTTCATTTTTCCTACGACCGAGGCCGGATTCAAGCGGTTTCAGTCGCGAATCGAGGAGCTTGTAACTTGTAGCTTGATGCTAGCTGGTAGCGTTTATGCTGATGTGCAAAATCGTTTTCGTAAAGATTATTCTTATGTGCACAGTTTAACATGCATAAGCCATATTCTAATCTCGCACATCTTCCCTTCGTTGTCTTGCTTTGCTTATTCCTTGCCAATCAGTCCGAAAAGGTCAATCTATACTTACCTATAAAAGAGTAACGTGACTAAATAAACGACTCAATGACAGACATGTTCTTTGAGGGTCGTATGATCCTCGTTGTTTTTTTTTATTAGAATTTTATCTTGGTATGAAATCAATTACTTTTTCTTCTACTATACTTTGCTATAATCGTTAATTTTACTACCTACGCGAACGAAGTTGCGGGCAAAAGCTAGTCAATAAAATATAAAAAGTTTAAAAGTATCAACTTTATTGTACTCGCTCTGTTCCTCTTACTTAGGTGGATCTTAAAGTGGTTTGTATGTTCCGTAATGAGTGTCTGGCACGTTATGGTTATCATAATCAATGTTTGCGAGTTCATGCAATACAAAACCCTCGCTTAAAGTTTTATCAGATAACGCAGTTTTGCCTTTCGCAATCTTGGAAAAGCTTTTGTGTGCACCGTGTTCTCGTTTAGAATTGTTATTGCATTGTTTACGCGTTATAAGAGTATGTTGTTGTGACATTATTTGTATTTCGGTCCTCATATTTCAAAGTAGGTAATAATTAGTACTTTTGTAATGCGGATGTAATTTGATCATTTTAGTTTACATGTTTTAATGATTCACGGTTACATTAGATATATTTGTTTCGGAATGTATACCATGATTATCTTCAATGAGCTCCCAATATATTTACGCAGTTGCATACATCGTGATGACAAGTGTACCTAATATATGAGATTGAAATTTATAAAATCGTATGAAAACACAAGAAACATGTGAATTATTAGCAGGAAAAAATGAAAAAGAAGCGAAATTTATTATAGAACAAAACACCCACGACAACATAATTTCTATTCCTCTTATTTTTAACTAACTGTTGCCAATTGAAATTCGTTTATCGCCTTGTCGCAGGAACTATTGTCCTTTCCCGGGACTTAAACTATCTCCGTACCAAATTTCATCAGTTCAAATGTTATTGCATGTCATGCAGTGAGGACGCTGTCTACTCTTAGCTTGATTAAATAACAAACATCTTTATAATCTTCTCATTTCTTATATTCGTATGAGGATTCAATGTTTGTTTAAGAGCAGAAATGAGTTTATATGCGTTTGTTTTGATAACTATTATACCACGCGCCATATAAATCTGCCTAAAAGTTCATTACTTAATACTCAGTTTTGACGCATTTTTGAGACATTTTTTATGCGACGTCTTAACTTTACTCCCGGATTGTGTTCGAATCGCTTAACGGTATAGTGCCTATTCAATTATTGGAATTATACCTTGATAGTTTTTGTGGTACTAGTCGGGGCAATGAACTTTTAGGCAAAGTTAGGCGGCGGAAGGCATAATAAGGATTTAGATTAAACGGATCTATCTAAACAGACTCTCGACTATTCCATGCTTTCGTCACATTTTTACCAAACCAAAGTGTTTACACGTATTATGCAGCTAGCTCCGGTGTTTGTCGGCCATTATGGCACTCCGTCGTCATTTTATATCGAACGTGTTGTGAATCGTTTATGGCATCACCTACCAGTCGCAAAAGGAACGGTATTTTGGTTGCCGTCATAAATATCGTAACATTATCTAATATCACTTTCAATGCGGCTTTTCAAATAAAGAAAAGTGTCACTTTCTCTTTTAGTGCTGTTGAATATGATTTATTCAATCTATTGTTCTCATTATTGTGAATCAGTCAAAGAAAGTGCAAAAAAAGAAATGGCCGACACGACACGGGGGAAACTACAGTAAAATGGCAAAAAGTACATGTTTTGATTGGAACGTTTAATGAAGTGTCTGTACCAACCCTGCAACGGTCTGGCCCCGTTTCTTAATGTAATTGGCAACCCTAACTCCCTCGTTATCTTAACGACAGAATCCGATTTGCCTTCAGGTGCGATTCCGATGCCAACAATCGATTGTTTAACGATTACGTCTGATTACGGTCGGTAAAATTTATTTGTTTTATTGCCAACAATATCTATCGCTATAGATTCTTAATAAACTTATGTTTTGTTTTCTAACCCTCTAAAATGTCAGCTACGTTTTACAAACTTTAATATTTTATGTAGATTTACTTAGATACTCGTTTACTCCATTTATTTTAACATTAGAAACTTAACGGTAAAATTTGCACACGTTTTTAAATGAAACAACGAAACTCGTTAAAATTGTGTTAACTTAAATTCTATAATAAAAACATTATAAATACAGCTAATAAATGTATATGTAGGTATTTTTGTCATTTGTGTTCAAAATACCGAGAAACATGTATTAAAATTTGACCGTTAATTCAAACTTTAAACGGAGTATAGTCAACCAAACAAAATCTCAGCCAAATTTTCAAATATACTTTGCGTCTACTTTGTCTTTCAATAATTCAGCCTTACCCGTGAATTAATGTCCTCCCATTTGTTATATTATAAGTATGATTTCCTTTCCTACCGACTTCCTAACTTGAAAATTTACATTCATAAAACATTCATCTGAAATATAGTTTTGTAATTTTGTTGAAAATGGGTTCATAAAACTCCCCGCACCTGCGTTGGACGTTCACGGTCTCTGCAACCAAAATCTATTTTCTTGGAATGAACGGATATTTGAACTGGTTCCAAATATAGTCCATAAGCTTAGATATTTTCTATTCTTATTGTCACATTTTGAAATTGAATATCTAAAAAGTTGTACTGGGTACTCATGGATGATTCATTTTGTAGTGTTAAGTTTTTGTTATTATTAAATAAGTTGTTTTTTCTATATAGCGCGCCTTTGTTTTTAAACAGAAGTAGATGCAGACGCTTTAATAAAAGTCGCTCGTTTTATCCCTTAGTTTACATCACGGCGCAATAAAATAAACGTAAAGATTTTTTTTCACTTATCTCGGAGCAAAAATGCCGCGAACGCGCTTGAGGTGTTTTATAGTACCAATATCTCTCCAGATAAGCTCCCCCTACACCTTTATTTTCTTCGATTTATTCATGTCTTGGTATAAATTAGGTAACGATAAAGGGTCTTTGAGAAACACCTTTTCCTTAGGTCGGCAAGAAGTGGATTGCGATACTGAGGAATGAAGTGTAAGTACTCTATGCATGTGCCAGCCAGCTGGTAGTTTCTAGAGGCAGACTTAAAGTTTGCGAATAAATTAGTATTTAAGCTAAATGTATTTTAAACCTAGCCTTGGCTCGGGGTTTCCGCATAATCCGGATAGACTTTTCCAGAACTGTCTGCCAGCGCAAAATACCTCATTGTTGTGTCTATCAACACAACACATTTCTGGAACGGCATATTATTTAGCAAACCTTTTGTGAGCGTTTAACTGTCATAGGTTTACAAAGTTTTTTTATACGCGTTTAAGTTTGTTGAGTTGCGTGGTAGGCATGAAATGTGGTAACAGATTTTAAAAGAAACAAATGCAAAGGTTTACGGTCAACTTAAGTAATACAGCGTGTATTTTTGATACTACCTCAAACTGTAACCAGACAATGATTTAAGTGTTGTGAACCGATATCAAAACAAATTGTTAATTTAGCATTAACTACCAGAGCGTAATTAATTTTTGGAATATTTTCGAGCAGCAATGTAATGTTTACAATAATTTGATAGGAGAGAGAAGCGTTCTGTGACAACTGTCACATCAACAAGTGGGACGTTTTGAATAAAAACAAAGTAGTATCGCGTAGTGATACATTGCGTGCTAATTAATTTTGTAAGGAAAATAATAAGTCTGCATTTTTTACTAAAACATAATAAAATGTGATTATTAGGGCCTTCACTAACTGCACTTAAAGTTTGAGGTAGTATCAAAAATACACGCGTATACACTGACTTACCATACATATTTACATGTTTTATAAGCAGTGACTGAACGTTAGGGGGCGTAATAGCCAATAGTATTATTTATTTTGTTATAAATAAGTTGTTTATATAACACTGATACTAATGAATTTTCTTGGTTTTGTTTCAGGTATTTTTCGACAAAGCGGTAAGGGAGTCAACTTTAAACTCGAGAACCGAATTCCGAAATTATCATAAAAGGCTCGTTGAATTTAAAATACCCGTTGAAATTCAAATAGAATTGTAGATTTAACTCTCGCTGCGCTACGAGAAGTCGCAGCTTGCACAAAATGAAATACTTTAAACTAATTTTAATTTTCACAAATTTGAAATGAGAAAGAACATGGTTAAAATTTTAAACAAATACAACTCCTAATCGTGACCGGTCCTGATACCTACCCGATATATCTGTTTCTTAAGAAAATCGTGAAATCTCTAACAAAAACCTTCACGCTGCTTATCATTATTAACTTTCCAGTAAACAGAAGACTTACGCGGCCGCAGTCTTTTGTTTTTACCATTTAGTTGAAATAAATCGTCTCGTGGCTAGGCCGGCATTTGTTTTTCACATAAACGCTTTTTGTCGGCTTTTTTTTCTCTCTTTACGATGCGGTCTCATTCAGCGACTCGCCGTGCTGCATTGCATTTTTCATTTGAAACCTGAAAACCTCCGCGGCATATTCATGCAATGGCGTCTACTTGAACGCTTTAAAATGTAAGCTTTTAGTTTTGTAAAAAAACTATTTAATTATATCCTGCCAGTGTTTTGTTGATTGATGACCACATCAGGCTGCTCATGCATAGAGCATATTAGGCATATAGGCTCTTTGGTTGTGAGTGAGAGCGCGTCTGAAATAAATATTGCTAACCTAGACTGGCCGTATGCCGCACCTGATAGGGATGCGATATTTTATTGAATATGTCTGAAAACATTTCTTTAGTTATTTTGTCACATGGAATTGCACAGAAGCAAAGACCATACACCAGATCCATATAAATAATTTTACTCTATTTCACCTTTTATGTCTCTCATTGTTCCTGTCAGTCGCCGAAGTTTCCTGTGTCAAATGTTATACTGGCTAATGGTAGTTAGGTAAACCTTAGCGGAAGAAAATACTAAGCCCCTTAACCTTTCCACCTTAAAAGATAATGCAATTCCTTTCGATTGTCTTATAAATATACCTCGAAATCTCGCCCAAAAGGCTGTTGATATCCCAAATCTCCTTTATTATTAAGTGAACCGTCTATACATTAGGTATGTTATCTTTGATTACGTGGAACAGCGTGAGGGCCACGATATTGCGGTTGGAATGACACCAATTTTTACCTCCTGTTTTATGACACTCATTCATTTTCCGCATCTATTCGCTTGGAAGACTTTTGTGTTGACATTATCTTTAAAAAAAATCGTTGACTCAAAAAATAAATCAAGAAATAGTACTTGAAATGATGTGGCAGATCTATGATAAAGCTGAAAATAAATAATAATAATAATAATTAAGTACTTAACTGATTTTTATTCAAAGTTCGTACTGTCTTATTTTTCTATTGTTTTTCTGAGTGAACTTAATGAGCATTCAATATTTTAAAGGTAAGTTTTGTTGATGTATTTATTTGAGATAGGTAGGAGTTTTTTAAAGTAGTGACGATATTTTAGAACATTCCAGATCTCAGTTCCTTAGCAGCATTTGATGATCATTGTGCTACCGTTTTACCAATAAGTATAACTCTACAAGTTTTTACTCACACCTTCGCTCCGCGTAATCTATTGGATTTTGCAGTTTAATTCAAATTCCTTGATTTTATTAAATTCCCGAAAATGGTATAGTTTTAGATCTGTCAATATAGATACAGCTATCTGCGGACGTCAAGCCGTTAAACACGAAAGAAAACAAAAAGACCCACTCACAAACTTTAACATTTATGTTTAATACTTATTAGTAGGATTATGTAAGTAGCCAACTTTCGCACTCATAAATATTAGTAGGATAGGATGTAAGTAGTAATTCAATAGGTACCTAATAAGCGACACCTATTCCATGAATTTTCTATAAAAACTGTCACGAGCGATCAAGGCCAGCTTATTGTTCTACCGTCAATTGTGACGCACTTCCTCAGCCTGTGCTACTAGCCTCTATATTATTAACCTTTCCCTTCTAAAAGCTATTTCGCCAAAGGTCGTAGAATAAGACCAGAAGGCGTTGAGTTTGCCGGTCAGGTTAGCAGTAGGGTGAGGCGTCGCGTCGCTCTGCTCAAAAATGGAAGTGTAGAATCGTTGAGGAATTATTAGTTGCTACACAAAGATGTGGGTTGCCTTAAGTTTAAATACTTGACTTTTTCTGCAAATTCAAAGTCAAAGTATTTATTGTGTGTTACAGGTAATTCTCGGAGAGCGACGTTTAAAATATGTACTTTACACGTCTCTATATTATATGATTTCAAAACACAACCATGCACAAATACGAAGCATGACGTTTCGCATGACTTTTTGAACTTAAAGCATTCAATCAGGCGAATAAAATGAACACGTAAACTTAACTCTATGAAAGACTTATTTATGTAGTCGACTTTACTTTGGCGCTATAGATAGGTCATCATCATCTTCATCCCAGCCTATATATATATGTCCCACTGCTGGGCACAGGCCTCCTCTCGGAATGAAAGGGCTTGAGCCGTAGTTCCCACGCGGGCCCACTGCGGATCGGGAACTTCACACAGACCATTGAATTACTTCGCAGGTTTGTGCAGGTTTCCTCACGATGTTTTCCTTCACCGTAAAGCTCGTGGTAAATTTCCAATGTCATTTCGCACACGAATAGATAGGTACTTTACGATAACATAAGATATACTCTCAAAAATTAATCCCTATGCCATTGTGGCCAGACCACTGGCAACATTAGCCTTTTCAGCTTTATTCGCGGGTAGGACGGTAAATCGCGTCTGCGTCTGTGGCTTACCTAATGAGCTCATAAATAAACTAGTTACCCAAAACACGTATGCTGACCCTATTGACCTAAATAACGCGTAAATCCGCGAGTAAGTTGCATAATTGCACTATCATGTGGGTTAACTAGAGAAGTTGGAAATTAGGACGCTCGCTGTACCTATCTCTCATCCTCTATTATGTGAATTTAAAATGAGCTTAGTGGTGCAAAGTTATTTTTAAAATTATAGGTGCACGCTGTGTTTTAAAATGTATCTGAAATATTTTAGAAGATGGTTGTGTTGCTTGGATTGAACACCGCTGTTTAGGTTTTAGAAAATTCAAATTCGAATTTAAAACAAAAATTGAATTTTCATCGAAATCTTTGGTTCAAATAGTAGATAGTCGCTTTGATGCGGTGTTTTGAACATTGATTAATCTATGAAAACACTAGCTGTTGCCCACGACATCGACTGCAAAAAAAAAAAAATACCGAAAAATTATATCGTGATCTTTCATTGACGTTGCACAAGTGCCGAATTTCATGACTGTAGGTACTCAGCGGTTGAAATTTCCAGATTTTATCCCAATCCCTCCCGAGTTAGAATAAAATTTATAAATGTAAATTCGCACATTAATTTCGAAAAACTAACGAGATGCGAGCTCGGATTTGAACCCACGATCCTCTGTTTAAGAGGCCATAGGTCAAACCATTAAACCACCACGGCAACTTGATCTAACTAAACTTACCAAATTATTAATTTCGTTGTCAAAAATTAATAAAAATAAATATTGTTTTTCTAACAACAAAATTATTATTAAGTTTATTAGTCAGAGCTTTAGCATTAATACCACAGAATTTAAATAAGCATCCGCGTAGTTACCGTATATTGTTAAACTTCGCAGCGCCTATGGCTCCTCGTTTAAAATTGCAATTTGAAAGCCTAAAGTTCTCTCTAGGAAACTTGGACGGTTCGATAACGTCGTCAATTAGTGCGGTGCTCGAGAAAAGCTCGAATCTACCGTAGCTCCAGTCTACGGTAGCTCGAGTTTGAACACGTTAGCCTAAGTTGCTTGAGTTCTCACGTGCTTAAACTAGTAACTTAATATTTGCCGCGTAATTCGTCGATGTGAGAGGCATGAGATGAAGTTATTCCTTATACTAACACAATTACTTGAATTATTGAAGGCTTATCAAGTTCTGTCTAATCAACTAGTCTAAATAGATTTTTATTTTACAATATTCATAGTTGAGCCAATGTGGCATAGTTAAATCTGGCACTGTATTTAGGAAGCATTTAGTATCCAAGTCGTTACCCATTTTAGGATTTAAAAACTACATGGTACGAAGTTGCTGACATTACACTTATAGTAACACTGAGTTTTTTGCCTGCATCAAAATTATTATGAGAAGAATAGTCACGTCATTATTGAAGACGATAAACCTCTCCCAATGGCAAAGTGCTCTCTTCATTCAGCCTTTACTTTTGTAAAATTTAACTATTAATATTACACTACCGAGAAAAAATAAAAGGGTCACCTTTGTGAGGAGAGTTTTGCACAAACTTCCCCATTGATTTGCTTTCCTACAACAATTTTGACCTGTAGAAGAGGGGTTCCGACAAATTTAGAAGACTGGCTAAAGATACACATTTCTAACTTGAAATTAACAACGGTCAGGACCGCCAAGGGACAGAGAAAGTCTGTATTCTTGCACGGGGTGTTCATTTTCTGGAAAATGAGGAAAACTCGGGAGATCAAGATGGTCAAAGGCAGGGAAGTCGATAGGGTTACTAAGCAAGTCCAAGTCAGGGATAAATCGAAATTTTGTGATAATTGATTTTCCCAGTGATTGAAAAATAAAAAATATATTTTGCTCGTATCTAGAAAACGTGATCGAATGTAATATTTGGTAATATTCTTCTAGTGTTTTTTTTTGGAATCGAAATTTTGTAATAATTGATTTTCCCAGTGATTGAAAAATGAGAAATATATTTTGCTTGTATCTAGAAAATGTGATCGAATGTACATTTTGGTAATATTCTTCGAGTGTTTTTTTTGTCGACATCTAAAACTCACACGCAAAAAAAAACTCAAAGGCTAGCATTTGTAAGGGACATCCTGTTCTTTTTTCACCTAACACTGAAGTGGCGAAAGCAATAAGTCAAGGATCAACATTGTTTGGGCGGACGTCGCGAAGGCGGGCAGGGTGAACGACCCCGCTAATAACTTCCGGTTACCTGCAAACGAGTCGTTAGCCTACACTAGTCTATGATAAAGCCTTTAACCCCTACTTTAAGCGTTTACAAAAATCAAGTTTAAGAGATCCCACGCTTTTACAAATTAACCCCCGACGCAAAAAGAGGGGTGTTATAAGTTTGACTGCTATGTGTGTATGTTTGTGGCACCGTAGCTCTTATACGGATGGACCGATTTGAATGCGGTTTTTTTATTTGAAATAAGGTTTTATAGCGATTATTTTTAGATAGGCTTCATCAAAACCGGTTTAGTCGTTTTTGAGATATTGAACTTTGAAGTGACAAAGTCGGGGTTTTCCAACTTTATGTTGGTTAGGTTATGTTTTGTACATTTGACCAGTTTAAAGTCGCAAATTACGATTTAGCTGAAGACATTGCAATTTCTGAGATGGTTAATATATCGAGCATAAATCTTGCTTTTTAGGGTTCCGGATCCAAAATGGCAAAAAGGGAACCCTTATAGTTTCGCCATGTCTGTCTGTCTGTCTGTCTGTCTGTCTGTTTTACTTGTGCTAAGCATGATGCATGAGCATGGGCGAACGGACGGACGGACGGACAGACATGGCGAAACTATAAGGGTTCCGTTTTTTCCATTTTGAATCCGGAACCCTAACGAAAATGATACGTAGTATTTTTTTCATGCCTACTGTGATATAAAATGTGCCGCAGTATTAATATCCCAATGTAATCCCGTTTTGCAACCCCGTTTGATGTCACCTGTCAAAACACTTTGAAATCTAAAGCTGTCGAATGCTCACATCTGGCCTCGGGCAGCGTAAGGCTGAGGCCACTCCGACGATAACCCGCTTAGAGACAAGTTTCAGCCTCATGGCTATCGAATCGCCGGTCCGTGGTTGCCACTGGAGGAATTTTCTCTCCCAGCGGTTATCTATTCTTCGAGCGATGTGGCCCGCCTTTTGCCACTTCAACTTGGATATTCTCCGAGCTATATCGGTGACTTTAGTTCTTCGGTGAAATTCCATTTTCCGGATTTAATTGCGCAAAGAAACTCCGGGCCTAGCTCTCTCCGAACTAATTATTTTTAGTTCTGACTACTTATACTACACAAGTCTATGGTTTTAGACTTGATAGCAGCAGTAGCAGAATACGTTGAGCTCGTTCTCTGCTCGTATTTGGTCGTGCTCGTTCCCCAAGCTTACCATGTAGCCTTAGCTTTAAATCTGTCGAATGTTCACATTTGCCCTGTGGCAACTCCAGTCTGCTATTTTAAGAAAATTTGGTTCCCTCTGGGGTCTATGTTAGTAGTTACAAAGGTTAGATCAAAGAAATTGTGTGGTTACTTTGTATTCAAAAAGGTGTGGTATATTTACACAGAAAATATAGTAGCCTTTAGAAATAAGTACAGCTTAGGCTTTGTAACGTTATATGACAATACCTTTCGAAAAAAGGGGTTAAGTATGTTTACTTTGCCTTGTGCTTCACTACGTCTAGAAAAGGAAAGAGATCGCATGACATGTTCATGTATAATAAAAAGAAGGCAGGTAAATCGATGGCTTTCAGAGTATAAATCCATTGGTCGAAAATCTCATTACAATGATACTTTTTGCGCATGGACTAATTTTGTTCCTTCATTAAATCTTGCTCTTGTCTTCATTATATTACAAGTCTCCTCTCAAAATGCGAGGGTTTCGGCTGTATTTAGTACCAACGTGTGTCCATTGCGAATTGAGAACTGCAAACATGCTATCGAATTGCTTCGCAGGTGTTTAAAGTTTTCTCACGGTATTGTCCTTCACAGTAAGGCTTGAATGTCAAATGTAAACTTCGCAAATGGAAGTGCTTGAGCTTTAAACCATAATCCTCTGTTTGAGAGACTCCATAGTCCAGAGGGAATTTTTCCTCCGACTCCTACCTATGTATCTAGCTAAAGACCGCGAAGTATTCTTTCGTCTTACTCGTACTTAAGGCTTTACATTTTGCGTAAGTCCCTACTTACTCGTACCTACCTAATAAATTTTGTATGGCATCCTTTTCCGACATTTGCTTTCCCATGATTAATTAAGAGATTTGTGAAAACTCCATTGAGGAACAGTTGCTCGATTGTAATACTGCACTTGCATAATGAATCGAGCTTCGGATGGAAGCCATTGTCAATCAGCGTCTATTTTAGAAAACATACGGTATTACTTTGTGAGCTAACACGCTAAC
Source organism: Choristoneura fumiferana (assembly GCF_025370935.1). Taxonomy (NCBI): domain Eukaryota; kingdom Metazoa; phylum Arthropoda; class Insecta; order Lepidoptera; family Tortricidae; genus Choristoneura; species Choristoneura fumiferana. Next base: position 8,335,412 of record NC_133494.1, read on the forward strand.
ATTTTATATCGATGACTTGTTAAGATACAAAAGTTTATGTAAGAACTAGCTGTTGCCTTCATTTGCAAAGAATTGGTTTATCATTATCCCACAGTAAATATTGAGGATAAAACTATCCTGTATTCTTCACATAGCCGAGTACGTCAGGCATGAAAGCATAACAATTTATAGTATTCGTTAGGATTTCATTTAATCATCATATGTGCCAACTTGATGCAATGAATGCAATTGTGGTAGAGTAATTTGATCTCGTGACAATTGCAATCCATAGCTCCTAATACATAAAAAAATAATTAAATAATTTATTAATTCATTTAATTAATATTAATTTCAGGGAAATAAACAGTTATTTTTTTTATTGCCTACCTATGTTAAAAAGGTCGATAAGTAGGTATTCTTTCTTTCGATGACATACTGTCACGTGATAACAACATAAATAATATTATATTGTTTTTGAATGTTCACAGTGTTATCCGTCAAAATAAATTGTACTTATTCTTTTTTATTCTTATTTTCAACTTAGAAAAGATTACCTTAAATTTGGAACAGAGATCATCATTAAGCCATGGTTTCATCGCCGCGGGAAAAAACCCCATTAATTTGCATGTCGTAAGCGTCACGCGAGACAGAACCGCGCCGTGTGTTCCTCTCAAGATCCAATCCCACGACCCAGATATACCCACAATCCGTAACCTGATCCCTTAGAACATTTAACCAACCGGAGACGACGACGACGGGTCTACTCTATCAAAACTACGTTTCTCTACAGATCACCGGTCGTATCCCATTAAGTTAGTGCTTGATAATTTTGTTGCTTGTATGCATAGGTAACGACGTAATCGCAAAATGCACTATTTGACGGCATATACGTACGCTGTCTCGCCCTTCGTGAAAAGTAATTCAGTTTCTTGAATGTGAATGAAATCTGTGAATGAAATCTTAGATCTTCGGTCGGTTCCGTTCGGTTAAATGCTCTAAGCTTGCTTCGAGCAATGCCGATTATTTCTGTTTGGCACACGCAATCGTGGCCGTTATGACGCTTGGAGTAAAGTACGGATTTGAAAGGTGTTTCCTTTATTAATGAATGAAAGAAAAATAGAAAAATAATGTTTAGGTGTTAGTACTAGTTCTACTAGTAATTCTAATCAGGTTTTTTTTTTCTTTATTCATTCTCAACGCGATGCCAAGATATTTATTTCGGTGTAGGTATTGGGTAAAACAAGAGGTATTCTAATGGTTGTTACCTAAAACAAATACGAGTTACGATTAGATTAGCATAGCTTGGTGGTTAGATTAACTTGTCGCTTTTAATTGCTCCCATTAAATAACGTATGATAAACTATGGCATTAAGAAACAAAAACCATGGGAACAATCTATCCCATTATAGGGTTTAGAAATTTGAAATGTAAATGAGGTGAGGGAATGGCAGCAATTTCCACACTACTGTGAAAAGCATTTGTTTCTCACGCAAACGCCTCTGGCGTTCCACTCGGTATGCCAATTTGTATGGTCGATTCAGAAACGCAGCGAATAAAAGCGTGCGATTGTAGAAAATTTGTCAAATCGCCACCATTATGTGCTAAGCGTGAGCGACATTAAATGAAGCGAAAGTACAATTCATAATGTTACATGTGTATTACGTTGTAAATTAGGTATGCAACCGTGTCATAGTTAAAATAAACTATCTGTTTCTATTACAAAATAACCAAGTGAAAGCACGCACATTGAAAATACTGTAATGTTTATGTGCATTTGTATATTGTCTAGAAATGTTTTCTCTTTTTCTTGAATACTAAACATTTAACTCTTACAAATGAAACTTCATTAAGGATTAAAAAAAAATTACCATAGCAATATAACTATATGAGATTCTGCGGGTTTAGATTGGTTATGAACAATGACAGCGGCAGATGGATAGTGAATGATTGCCTCTAGTCACTTTTGTTTTGGTCAAATCGCTAATTTTGTCGATATTTCCGAATCCGATGTGGATTTATTTCTCAAAAAAATCAATATTGTACAAAATAATAATATTTTAGGTAAAGTAAACACAACGAAATGAACTAGGCCGAGAAAGTTGTAGAAAGATGTATTTAACTGAATGCGATTGGTAATGATGTCGAGATGTGCATTTCCTCTTATGCTAAAACGTCTAAGAAAATTTAACTCTGACACAAATAGTTTTTTTTTTCTCTTCTCTACTCCCTATACTTGCACAAATAAAATTTTTATTTTAGAAAAATGAGATGATTTGAAAACTGTAAGTACAATACACTCACATTGCATAGGACTCCCTACAGTTTCACGTCATTGTCTTATGATTAGTTCCAAAAATCTGCGTATGTCTACGTCATAATGAACCACTTTGTAGACACATCTACGTGAATCTGGCTTTATTCAGAAAGTTCACAACCACGAATGAGGGTGCTCCTCACAAAGCGACTCGCTGCAGAATTGCATCATTGTACTGCACAAAAATGCAGCTGAGCTAATTTCGTATGCACTGCGCTCCTCGTAAATGCCATTATGAATGTACGAATAGTTAACCTACGATTTTTACGATCTAAGTTTAAGTAGGCGTTCTTTAATTCGAACTTGAATGCGTGTTTGCTAAACTTGTAATCAATGCGAAAATAGAAAAACAGTTGAACAACGAAACCCAAAAGTTTATAAATATAACGCGTGTTTAGAATTCGAGTTTCTGCGCAATCGCATTCTTTCAAAAGATTAAGGGGCTGTTTCACCATCCATTGATTAGTGTTCACTGACGGTTAAATGTGATGCCGTCTCTATTTGTATTGTTCGAATAGACGGAAACGGCATCACATTTAACCGTCAGTTAACACTAATCAATGAATGGTGAAACAGCCCCTAAATCGCGCGGAGTTTAGACAGTTTCTAAGCAGCACGCATCATTTCGAATGGTGTATTTAAATTGTTAAGTAGGTAGCTTTTAGTTATGGTCAGCAAACATTACAACATTAACATATGTGTATTAACAAAATGTTTGTGACAGTAAGAGAGCTGGGTAACAGGTTACTCACGAGTCACGACAAACACAGTTATGTGACACAAATTGTTGACCGAGTGATGCGATCTTAAAAAAAAAAACATGAAAGTTATCTCAATGGGAGATTAGCATGTTTTGTTTATTTTATAACGTATCGAATGACGCGTAAAAATATGCTTCTGGTTGAATTTATTGTCTACTAGCTGGTGCCCGCGGCTTCGCCCCCGGTGTAGTTTATTTTTTATTTTTTTTAAATCATCTTTTATAAGACCCTTCTCCTGACAATAGCAAACACAACAAAAAAAGGATTAGCGAAATTAGATTATAGTTACCTACCTTCTTTTCTGTCGTTTCGTTTATTGCAATAAAATAATATCTTTATGTGGGAATTATCATGATTTGTTTGACAGATACAGAAACAAGTTTATAACGACAAAATTTCAATCTTTACAAAAAAATTCGCTGTTAGGAATGATTTTTCGCAAATAGGGATTATGCTGAACCGATACAGAACGCTGTTTTTGCGAAACAGTTCACATTATTTTAATTTTCTTTCGTTTACACTGTCTCTCATTTTGCAATTTTCACGTACATTATGCAAGCAAAGTGCAAGGAAGCCTATATTGCGAGCAGATGTGCTTATGTTCACATTGATATCGCCTGAATGCAGGGCGTAGTTGCAACACTGTTGTTTTGTTCTTGGTCTTATGCAACAATAAATGTGCATATCGTAGAGATAACGTAAAAGATAATGGGGCATGTGTAAAACGTCGTGTTCTGAGAAGAAGAATCTAGATCGCGATAGCCGTTTTGTGGTCTCGTTCACAAATTTGAATCCGTGTGTTCTCAAGATTTATCTATCGGGTTCGTCGATTTGTGATATTGCAAATATTATTTATAGATGACATGCGGATAAGATCAGCGTTTTTGTGAAATAGTGTAGGTACACGTGTGAGATTTAACTATTTTATTTTTATTGTTAGGTTTTAGTACCGCATGTTCTGTATTTTCCACAATTACAGAGAAAAATAAGATAAGGTACAAGAAATTACTCTCTTTTGATGTTAGTCGAATGGTCGCTAGTAAACTCGTGGTCACGAGTAGAGTCTACTCGTGACCACGGCCACTGCAACGTGGTCGAAACGTCCAGGTAAATATTACTAGCGTGATAAGTCGCGTGTTTAGTATTTCACTATGAGTGAAAATGACGAAAGTTAAAAACATTATGGTATTTAATATTAATTCCTATATTTAAAAACAAAGCTTAACTTAAAAATGTCCTAATGAGTACCTAGACAGTGTGAGTACATTAAACAAAATAGCAAAGACCTCAAAACCAACCAACCAACACTTACAAGACTAATATCAGGCAGAATGTTGTTTCTCTTAAGCCATTTATAATCGCGTTATGTCGAAGAAAGCGCAAGAAATGTTGCGTCTAATTCGGCCGCGTCCGTGTAAATAGAGTACAAAGCGTAGTAATTAGGAAATAATAAGCACGCTGAAACATACTGAGAGCATGTGTACATGCGTAGCTCCATTCAACGCATAATGAGGTTGATGCGCCTTTGTTCATGAGTTAATTAAAGCGTAACATTTGCTTATGCGATTGTGAGACTACTCGTTATCCAGAAACAAGATAATGTACTTCTTACACAATAATTTGGGTTAGTTTGCGCATGTATACTTAGGGCCTGTTTCACCACTTGTCGACTAACTTTATCATCAGTGATGCCGTCTCTGTTTGTTTTGTCCGAATAAACAAATACAAAAAAAAACAGATTCTTTATTTCGACGATGTAATCAATGAACTAAAAGCCCAATCAACCCAGCCCAGCCAGCCAGAATAAGAGAAGAGTACTATGTTCACTGAACGACGAGTGTTCTGGCAGCAATCGATTGTAAAGGAAGGCTTCCAGAACTGAATATTTCACTAATGCTAAATCGAATCAACGGTACTAGAGCTGAAGAACGTCTATCATAGGTAGAAATTAAAAGAGAGGCAAACTGTGCAGAGGCTTATGTATTAGTTGAAGGACGAGAGAAAGATGATGAACATAATTTAATCAATAGATATCTAAGTATGTGTCTAAAATAAGTAGTGTTTAAGTACCTAAAAAGCCGTGGCGCCCTAGTGGTTTGACCTATTGCCTCTCAAGCAGAGGGTAGTGGGTTCGAGCCCGGACTCGCACCTCTGAGTTTTTCGGAATTTATGTGTTAAATTACATTCGAAATTTACCTGCACACACCAGCGAAGCAATTCAATGTTGTGTGTGAAGATCCCAATCCGCACTCATTCTGTGAGGAGGCCTGTGCCCTGCAGTAGGACTAGGACGTATATAGGCCGAGATGATGATCTAAGTATGTAAGACGTGCACGTTTTAGTCTTCATTTCAGCAGTTTCGTAAGCTGTTGTAGTGCTACTGCGCCTTACATTTGTTGTTAAGTTCGTAGAAAACAAACAAACAAAAGAGATCACACGCTACATGGCGCCGAGGATAAACTGTGTGACGCAAGTGCGTAGCAACACGTTTGTTAGTTTGTTTCACAACTTTCTGTTAAATGCCTTTCATGTGAATCGCGATCGATATCGTTGAGTTCAAGTCAAGGCTTTTAATTTAGTATATTCAAGATCATTAAATCCACTAAGAAGTAATTGCTGTTTTAGATAGATTGGTCGACTCGCTGTTAGAGCTTTTGACAAACCTTGGGCTTTATGAAACGGCAATTTCTCCAAAATATCTTAAATTTCCTTAGAGACGTTTTCTTAAAAAGCTGCGATGATCACAATAGATAGCATAGACTTAAGGAAACAATTGGTGTATAATTAAGGAATTCAATCGGTACTGTAATCCCGGGATCCTATAGCATTTTCATTATAAACCAATTCTTGATTGAAACTTTTAAATGTAAAGCACTTTGTAATACTTATTGTTGGTTCATTAATAGTACATTACTGCAGAAGCCGGCAACCCCACTTTCCGGCCGAGGCTTGTTAGTGCTTTTCTCAACCATGACATGAAATAAAATAAAAATACAAGAAATCAAGCTGGCGGGACGCTAGTCTGGTCGCCCTGTTGTGTGCGCGCGTGTCGCGCTGGCTGCTGGCGCGGCGACTGCGGGTCAGGTGCTGCTGGCGTAGGCCGTGTCGCAGAGCGCGCGTTGAAACAAAAGACGGCCGCATTGCCGGCCAGCGGCCTGCAAAGTTGTATGAAATCTCTTTGCAGGCCGCTAATGACCGTGCCCCGGCAGGCTAGCCGCAGCGCCTGCAACGCGATACTTCGCGGCCTATTAATTGTAGCACAACGTATTGTTGTCTAACATTTTCATGACATGTTTGAGAAAAGCAGTGTAACCGGTGTTCGTTACTACATTCCCGCATAGTCGTAATTTAGGTGGCGCCTAGCCGACAAGTGCGTGGGATGAGCTAGCTAAGTGAGACCTTTATGATTATGACTGCTGAATTTCGCAGCCAACAAAACGTTTTCATAATTAATGATTGTTACAATAATATTAAGTAGTTGAATCTTGTGAACGTAGTGAGTATGACCACTAAACAATAAGCTCTCAAAGTGCTATGACCCTCAAATAAAATATCTCCCAAATATCAAGTCTCTAGCTTAAGAGGTTATGTTGTGCGTCGTCTGTTAAATGGTTAGGCAGTCACATTACACTTTACAGCCCTATTGTTATGACTTTCCTGTAATATTTAATGAAATACCATATCAAGCGGTAAACATGCAAACACAATTCACTAATTAACAACAACTAGTTAGTAAACTAACAATATTTCATACGTCCTTGCATGTTACTGCTCAATTTCAGTGACATTTCAACTTCAACTTGGCCCTTCCGCTCCACTTAATTTTACTAACGCAATATCCCAACAATGCACCAGCACAGTACCTATAGCACCAATTGTAATATCACTTTGAACATTTGGATACTATCTTAAGGAGTGGCTCTGCGTTCACAGAACATATTACCACGTCTACAAGAAACAATAGCCAATTTCTTAGCAACTGGTAATTAGCCCGGTTTGTAAACAATGACTTTTGTTAATAACAACACTGAGATAAACCACATTATAATATTGGTGAAGTTTTTTTTTAACTTAATAGATAAAATCGGTCATTAGTAAGATCTCGTAGATGAAGCAATATGCTTGGAATCAATAACTAGTAACAAAAAAAAACAACGAAGAATTAAATCCCATACGCTTACCATACGTAGGTAAATACTGCGTATCGTACTGCATATGCAGATGCAGATGGTTTTAATTTCATAATTGATAAATTTTAACGAATTTCGAGTAATAATGTGAAAGTAGCAAACTTTTTGAGATGCACAATATTTCTCATGCTTTTTACGGGAATTTGCACTATCTCCGACGATATTAATCTGTGAAAGTTCTTCAATTGCTTAAACCAATCAGAATCACGAAAGATTAGTTGGTATTGAATTTCAAAAGAGAGTTAAGTAATTAAGGCTACAATGCCCGTTTAACGCTCCGATAAACGCAATCGTGGCGAGTTGTGCGAAAGCTTTTTCTCGCTATCGTTCTTGTTTAAAACCTTTCAGTTCTTCTTAATCCCTTTCTTTGACAAATGATAAAATATATCTACTGCTATTTCTAAATATCACAACCTACCTTAACAACCACACTGGAGATATTTTCCTTGGCTTGTAACAATAGCTAGAATTTCACCAGGTAATCCGAAAGATACGTTAATCTTGAGACAAACGAGTGAGTCAACATAAATCCGCCATATTTTCTTGTGCTGTCCCAGTAGTCCTCCTAAACCTCATTCAGTAGGAATTGAAGGTAGAAAATAAATGTTCCGTTTCAAACTTGGAGGAACATTTGTGCAGTGTGCAAGTGAAATTAAACAAAAGAGAACATCGCGTGTTGAAAACTAAAATTTGTATGTACCTATGAGTGAAACGTCTTTAAAAAGAGTTTTCATTTTTTATTTTACTTAAACGTATATGTTTTTTGCCCTCGACTGTACTTGTATGTTAGTGTGTGTTATTATTATTATTTTATTTTATTATGATTTTTTTTTTGTATTGCATATAAGTCTATACTTGAAATAAATGAATTTGAATTGAATTTAATTTAATTTTAATTTAAACGCTTCAGTTTGATTTTATGCAATGAATATGGCACGAACACGAAAGTTGTAAAAACTCAAACTGTAAGAAATTAATTCTATTAGTGTATTAAAAACACTTGAACTTTCCACTCAATAATTACATTTACCTTACAACGTGTCTTAGTTTTCAGATATCTCCCACCGTCTAATTTAGCGTTTATTTTCACAATGGTTTTGTAGGCCTCAGTCTGGCGCCACCTTTATCTCGGAAACGAGTAAATGGCTCAGCAATATCGTTACATCCGCCGCGAACAATGCAGTGTACACAGACCATATAGCCTGCAGTACCTCCTTGTAATGAACACGAGAAATCGGTTAGAACTATCTAGTTGTTTATTGTTGCATTGTTTTAGATTTTCATTTTTCATTCAGTTTTGATTAATATCGAATAGAAAGCTCTGTAGGTATAATAATGACTTTGTGTTCGTTATTTCCTAGCCCATTTCGGCCCTCAATTAGGGATATTCGATATAGTTACATCTATGCATCAAAAACATCGATGTTTACAATGCGATACATCGAATCGATCAGATGTTTTGAAAAGCTATCGATATACTCGATGTATCGGTGTTTTTTCATAAAACATCGAATCGATGATAACCAATTAATTTCACAAAAACTCAAGTTTGACCACTAAAATTTGTAATAATGTACATCTCAAAACAGATCATCTTTTCAAAGTGAATGGTTTTGTATGTAGGTACTTACTTACAGATTATAAAAGGAGTTTGATCTATTATTTTATGAAAGGTTAAAATCTAAACTTTAATAAAATAATGCCTTTGGCTCTTTTTACATACGATAATTTTCACTCTAAAAAAATTATCTGTTTTGAGATGTACGACTTTTCACATGGCTACAGCTTTGTAATAATAATGTTAGAAAAAGTAGGTACTCGATGTTTACAAAACATCGATGTTTTCATCCGATATATCGATGTACAGTTCCGATTTATCGAATCGAAAAAACATCGATGTTTTTTCAAAGTGGACACCCCTACCCTCAATCCACTCTCATTGTACTTACTACACGGTGTACGAGTACTTCAAGCTAATAATACCTTCATTCTGTCAACGACCTCACCTAGTTTCAGGACATTGAAATTTAAAGGGTTACGTGCGTGCCACCGATGACAGATGAAAGCAACCTTTGTTTTACTTTGTTTGAATGCTCAACGGGTTCATTTGCATGTCTTTTGGTGGCTTGACGAGTTTATTGAATGGTATTTTCTGTGTTGATTTAGGCACAGTCCCTTGAAATATTTTAACCAATTTCCAAACTTTCTAAATTAGTCGCGACCTTTTTGAATTTCTGTTACGATCTGTCGTTTGTCAATGCTGAATAGCAAAATTGTTTTAAATCACCTTTCTTGGGAGGGACTTTGTTTGTATTGGACGAAATTAGTGACTTCGCTAAGTCTTTACAGGTGTTGAGACATGTATACGCGTCTTTGGGATTGTAGATACAGCTTATCTGTTATCCCATGTTGTTCAGAAGCAGATAATGCTGCTAAAAAATGGCTTTCAAGGCTATATTTATACATGATGATGCTGAAATTAATACTCGCCTACAAACAATAGATCACGTACCTTGCTTTATTACAAGGACATAATTTTTATAAGATAGGTACTTACATGTGCATTTTTCGAAACGGGGTCAAACCTATACATTAGTAGTGATGTGATGTGCAATATGATAGACACGAAGCACATCGATGCAATTTATTTTCGATCACAAACTAATCACCGGTGGCGACGGTTGACTCCGCCACATGAAATCGTTTGCCAAATATTTGGTCAAATGCAACATCAAGAGGTATGCCTAAAGTCGAGTCCATGATGTTGTCGGCTTCAAGTTTTCTATCTTGGTGAGAAAAACGTGATATGTAAGTAGTATTGTTTCAGTAAAATTTTACACGTAGTAAACAAAATACATATATCAATTAATTTTAAAATGTATTATAATGAATCTTCACTATTCGACAGAATTTAGTATATTATACAAAATATTAAGTCAAATTTAATAATAATTTCTTACAAAATATGTTTGCAACTCCAACGTTACTAGGTAAGTCTAAGGAATGTATAATACTGACGACTTGAACCCAATAGGTACGAGTAGGTATAAATCCAAAAAATAAGCCTCTAAAATGGTATCAATAAATACGAAATACATTCATCCGCTTCAAACGTAATTTTACTTTGATGTGACCATTAATATTCTGATATTTATTTAAAAACCGTCCGAGGTTTAGTGTAAACGTTACAA
>NC_133494.1:8349817-8385489 GCF_025370935.1 Choristoneura fumiferana
ATAACATTTTCAAATTTACTCCGAGCTTACATTGCGTTTATGTTTACGAGAGATATTTGATTTCAGTGGTTCAGGGAGGGGTAAACATGTTCCGAACATCAGATTAATTGGATCAAAGTGAAAACGGCTAGAGCGTTTTCCACGCAACTTGTTTCGCTGAGCTGTCAACGGCTCGACTAATGCTTCCGTCGGCTTCCAATTTTAAACTTTTGATGGTGTTTACGGCAGCGGTGAATTTATCGATTTATGGGAGTCGATACAGGAATCGTTATATTAAGTTACGTGACTATCGAAGTCAGTTCGCGGCACCTGCTCTCTCGTTACCAATTCGAGCGGCAAATGACTCGAAATTTTGAAACAATTTTATGGACCAAGTGTTAAAAATTGGTTTGTTTTGCAAATTAACGTGAATAAAACTGCAACGAATTTCAATTTACTTGCGGTTTCACGTTCGTTTTGGATGCCATAGAATGGTTTGCGTCCAATTTTTGTATAAATTGAACTTGTGCGATAGTTTCGCGGTAGTTTTGAACGAATCCGGACAGTTAGAATGAAAAGCAACAATGGTGGGATCCCACGGTGGGAGGTCAACGAACGATGCGCCCGTCACGGTTACTGCCGCCGCCGACTGTACTTTAAGATTAGAATTATTGCTTCCTTTCCTTTACAAACGTAGACAGAACAATGTGAAAGATTCGCGTTACGATTCATTCAATAGCTACATGCGATTCACACTGGTAGCACAGGCATACCGATTTAGAAAAAAATAAACCTTTCAGTTTGGAATGTCCACAAAATGCCTAAAGTTAGTATTCTTAAGCGTCTGCGCTGCGCATATCTATGTAGATTTTATCGTCTGTTGGGTAGTTTAGGACTCGCATCGACAAAGCACGTCTTGGTCTACTTTTCAACCTAACAGCTAGCAGGGATAAACATTTTCTTAAGTTGTTTTTCTTTTCTCGTACGTTCAAAGATACCTACCTAATATCTGCGACTTGCCTAAAAATATCTAGAGGTACGTCTTGGTATAGATTTATGCGATGTGTCTTAACCCGTGTCTTTTTATCCCCAGGTGTCGCGGATAGACCGTGGGGTGTCGCTTGGAGCCGAGCGTCCGTACGCCGATGGGCGTGTGCCGGCGCCGCACGGGCCGCCGCCGTCGCCGAGCGCGCAAGCCGCACAACGCCGCGTCGCTGCCGCCTGCCAAGCCAGTAGGAGGCTGCTCGAGGAGACTCTTGCTAAACCTGGTGAGACTTCTGCCTTTATGTCTAAGTCCTAGATATTCTATACCCATCACAACAGAGATAATTATGAGATATTGAGTACCTAGTGATATAGCTAGTAAAAGTACTTAGTATGGCTTGGTGGGGCAATGATATTTTAAGACTGCGTTCTTGGCAGGACCTAGAGGATAACAACTAAAGATTGAGCCGATAGGCGTGCCATTTGAAAGGCCTATATCCAGTAGTAAATTGATAAAGAATGATAATATAATATTATAGCATAACATAGGATGATAAATAGGTATGCACAGAAAAAAGGCTTACTATATTCAAGTGAGTTGAATATTCATGTGGTTCTATCACAAGAACATTTCAAAAGCAAATTTACAAATGGTTGTCAACTGTTCTTAATTAGATCCACTCAACATAATAAGGTAAAATATATTATTAAAATTCTTCTTAAAGAACTTTTTGCATATAAACGGTGTGTTGACCCACGTGAGACAATTTTACTGCTCGAGTGGAATTCCAAAGAACGCTTATTCTGAGATATTGCACTAATTTCGTAATTCTACCGTCTGCTTTTGTTAAAGAAGAGCGATGTGCGCAGAATACAACACACCTTTGTTAGATTGTACCAGTGAAGAGTGTAAGTTTTGATTACATTTGGGTATGTCAAGTTTTAGTTAGACAAGGTTGATTCAGCTCAGTTTCAGTTTGAAAATCACAACGGGGTTAAAATCATTTTATACTCTTAATAATAAATAAATATCATGGGACACTTGACACCGATTGACCTAGTCCCAAACTCAGCTAAGCTTGTACTATGGATACTAGGCAACGGATACACATACTTATATAGATAAATACATACATAAATACATATTAAACATCCAAGACCCGAGAGCAAAAATTCGTATTATTCATACAAATATCTGCCCCGGCCGGGAATCGAACCCAGGTTCTCTAACCACTTCGCTACCCGGTCGTCAAACTCATGTAAGTGCAGTCAACTAATTTGATTCCTATACTGCCATAAAACTTTGTCATCATAGGTAAACAAATAAAAAATATTTACTGTTTCCACGATGGTCTAGCTAAAAATGAAATTGGTGGATTGTACCGACGATTATTGCATCAACAACGTTATCACTGTGTCAGCTACAAAATCAGTCAGACATTAATAAACAAGTGCCAACGTCCTTGCAGGTCAATTAAATAATCCAGTCAAAGCTAGTACAAATATTAGTCTTATCCATTACGTCTAGGAAACATACCTAAATGACTAACTCGCCGAGTCAAGGTCAAATCATTCAACATGGACAAATTAACGCAAAAACTATACATTCACTTGTTCTTTGTAATATTTTTTTGAATTTAATGCTATAGACTTCTATTGAGCCTTAATACGCGTTGTTTCTGTGCTAGCGACAACTATAGCCGAGTTTAGACTTGCAAGAAAAATCGTGCAAGTTGCATTACATTACGAGACCGTAAAGCCAACGAGTTTGTAGTGGTCAATCGAGCGCGATTGACCGATTGAACGATTTTTCTTGCAAGTCTAAACTCGGCTTATACCGTGTCGAATTAACCAAAAATCATATTTAAACTACATATTGGTATCTACCATTTATTCTGCTAGTAGGTATACAAAACTTAATTTTTACGAATAAATTAGTACCTACTTGGTTTATGATGTCCACTGCTCGAATAAAGATGAGATCTAATTAAAATTCATAAAATAAACGAGCAGTCCAGAGCAAGCGCCCAAATAATGAAATAACTATTACACCTGCCTTTGTCTCTAAAAGCAAATTAATGCTGTGAAATTATGCTAAATTTAGCTAGTACCCTTTTTATGTACCTTTAATACATTTAGACGTAAGCGTGTACAGTACATTGCCTTCTTATAACCTACTAGTATTATATTTTTTAGGTCAAAGTTTTTGAGTATGTGTGTTTGTGATTTTGCTTCTTAATTTTCATACTAAACTGGATTCATATGTATAAAATTTGGTATGCTGATTTTTTCGTCCTATAATTTTTGTCCCGTTATTTTCACGGGTTCACGAATAAGATTACATGTAAATTCTTCAAATCTCAACCGCTAGTCTAGATAATTACTTAAATGAATTTTTGCACGGAGGTCGGAGGCTCTTCATGCAAGGTAAAAGAAGACAACGTGTAACTGTTGGCATTTAGTAAAAGAGCCGTCATTGCAATTCAGCTGCTCAATTAATTAAAGCGAGCGAAGACGCGGGTAAAGGTTAGTGTACAGCAAGTGAGAACCCCATTTTGAAAAGAATTGCCCGTACTCGTAAATTCACTTCTATCAAATGCATAACTATTAATAAACGATAGTGACAAATCGATATTATAACTCATTGAAGAGACCAATAGTTCAAAAGCCACCAATAACGTTTGATATACCGTTCCAGAGTTGAACAAACTTGGTATAATTTTAGAAAACATTCAGAGCGTATCTTGGAGTTATTTCTACCGCAAAAAGAAGCTAGTGACGATGAATACAAATCTCTAGGGGCCTATCCACTGACGGTGATAAAGTAAACGCTAATTTTATATAAAATAAAGAAGACTGTAGTCCCACGGCTCCACGGTGCTAGTTAGTTGATTAAAACATTAATTTAATTAGACTCAGGGCTGTGCCATATCATGGGAAATCAAGCTGCAGTCTCGTCGAATCTACAAACCTACTCACTGTTCGCCCTCCGTTGAAACAACTTATGACACTATTCCGTTTGCGAATAATCATAATAATAATACTCGTATTGTATATAGATATAGGTTAAATTTACTTCATGGAGGTTTTAGACTTTAGGAGGATTACAATCAATCTGGTCTAGTCTCGTATAGATCTGAGAAAATGTGTTTTAGTTACGTAAATAATTTTATTTTAAGGGCTGGCGCCATCTTTTGATGAATAGCTGAACTATCAGGAAAGACACCGTGTGATCATTGGGTCCGCCAGCCGCCAGGAACAAACTGAATTGTGGCCCGCTGTGGAACCTTTTCATAGAAAAAGTCAAAGGGGCATTGACAAGGGAATTTGTTATGACACTTACTGTGAGAACGTTCTACGGTGGGTCAAGAATCAAATGGTTCGATTGTACTTACACAGAAACAGATTTATGTAAGCCTGTAATGTTTTAATGGAAATCAGAGAACCTATGAGCTAATTATATGGGTTTAGACCTATGAATAACAGATAAACGCTACAAGTCTCCCTTATCGTAATATACTCCATGCAGTGTCAGAGACCAACGTTAGACATGCAAGTTATTACCAAATTGCGCAAATGATTGTATGTACGATATAAAAATATCAACAAAAATAGGCACATCATACACATTACTATACTACCACTGTTTACTATTATTCAATGCAGTTGAAACATAGATTAGATTGCACTAAAATGCACTAAAGAGCCACGTAGCCCACGGTGAATTCAATTTAAAAATGGGTCTCTTAGGAACTCACAACACAAAATGCTTCGGAGTCACTTCTCAGAAATATTACTGCAAGAATTTCGGTTTGTTTGTAAAAATTTACATTTTCCCATACGAATACCGAAGTATTCCGAAGAAAAATAGTCTGTGGCTTAGTAATGTAATGATCATTCGTTTCGTTTTATTTTATCGCTTTCAACTTACTAACATTAAATTTTAGATTGATTTTATTCTTGATGCTTATCATCTATCTCTATTTTTGTCAAATAGGAAAATAAACAGCTTTAGAGATTATTGTGTGATTCACACTCCTTCAACCATTAACTAGAAACCTCTTTACTATTATTTCAGGTCCTTTTTGAAACCTATTAACTAAAACTTGTTACTCCCTGAATAGGCACCCGTCTCGTCTAACAACAAGCATCATACAAAATAACGAACATTTAGCTTTAGAAACCCGCAGCGAGGCTTTTCATACAATTCCCCCCTTATGAGAGTGGACACTGAACAATGGGGCAGGACGCTCCATTATTAAAAGGCTTGTAAAAATATCCTCTGTACAAAAGAGTCCGGCAAAGAGTGCGTTTTCCTGGAGGTCTAGACGCGCAGTGGAAACATGCATAACCCGATCAGTTATATATTAGGGAAAATGCATGAAACGGCTGGCTTCCTTTTTTTAAATAGTTAGTGCTTTTCATTTAAAAATTAATTAAAAAAAAAACAAGTATGTGTAGGGTTAATGAAACCGAGTCTAAAAATGTCCTTTTTAACTGGCTTCAAAAAAGTAGGTTATTTATCAATTCGTTGATTTTTTTTAATGTTCTTACCTCGGAACTACGTTTTTTATGAGCCGATTTGAAATATTTTTTATCAGTTTGAAGTCGGTGCTTTAGCTCGAGAGCAGTAGTGGACCTAATCGTCTATCTTGTCCAGATACTATCTATTTATTTTGCTTCTATCACTCCTACTGAGGCACCGACTTCAAACTGGTAATATATTATTTTTTGGAGTCGGTTATTTGGTTATTGGAAACATAAATGAAATTTCCGTACAAATAAATTTGAGATTCAAATCAGAATTGTAAATGAAATGTTCAAACTTTTTCAGAAATGGTCTTTGAACGTTTTTCGGTCTGAAAATTTAACAAAGACGCCAGACGCTATTTATTTAGTGAAAGTATCATCATCATCATCATCCCAGCCTATATACGTCCCACTGCAGGGCACAGGCCTCCTCTCGTAATGAGAGGGCTTGGGCAGTAGTTCCCACGCAGGCCCAGTGAAAGTATACTTAATTGAAACACAAAATACTTCAGAAATTATGAGGGAGCCATAAAGCTTTGTGAATAGTTTGGGCTTTTATCATTAAATTTTAACATAAAATAGAATCTTAACCACAGTTTATTTCATTAAGAAGTCGACCTTCATCGGCGTAGAACTCGCAAGTTAATTATATCAATTTGTTACATCAAATAAGAATACACAGCGACAAAAGTAACCTTGGAACAGCTTAATCTATTCTCAAAGACGCACGATTCTAGCACAGTGTGTAAAAAAAAAAAAAAGTGAATTGCCATCGTGATTTCCTCAAACAAGAAGAAGTTTTTGCGATTTCAAAAGCTTAATATGCAATTTAGGTATGATTTACTTACTTAGTACTGAAAAGATATCTTTCGTTTTGTGTTCGGTAAGAAAAGGTAGGATTAAAAGGTAACCATAATGCGCATTGCGCATAGACATTTTGAACTACGATCGCATATGAGTGAGCCTCCTGATGTAAAGTACAAACTCTCTTGCTCATGTTTGCTCATACAATACAATATATTTCGTATAGCTTTTGGCTAACTTTTTTATTCAAAACTGAGTGATCATTATGTACCGTGAAAAAGAAATCAATCTCCGGCCCATTTCCATGGACTTAGTCGATTTATTTAACTATACTCGTAGGGTGGCGAAACTTTTTGTCAGAACATAAATATTGTTTCGACATACGAAAAGCTGATTGAGCTTAATATGTTTACTCCATATAATACCTACTCGTCCCACTGCTGCGTACAGGCTTCTTCTCAGAATCAGAAAGCTTGGATTGTAGTTCCCACGCGGGCTCAATGCAAATTGGTAACTTCAGACACATCTTTGAATTGCTTTGCATATATTTTGTGCAAGTTTCCTTACGATATTTTCTTTGACCGTATAAATTGATAAATTTACACATTGAATTCCAAAATCTCAAAGGTTTGAGCCCAGGTTTAAAACCGTGATCCTCTGCTTGAGAGGTCATACCAACCGCTGCTATGGCTCTGCTATGTTATATCATGAAACTTAGTTTCTATTTTTCTTTTCTTCAGGAACCCCACCGACGATAGTGCAACCCCCCAACGGAGGTTACTGGGTTGACGGAGTAGACGAAGCACAGGATGGCGAAGAAAATGAACCGAGAGCCCAACCCGGGACGCCGCGGCAAGCCTCCCGACGACACAACATCGACACCGATGACACTGCCAAGTATTACCGGCGATTCTTCTTAGGCAAGGTAAGTGAAAATAGGCATTTATTTTTTATCTTTTAAGGAGGCTTCGACATTTATTTGAACACATGTCTTTACTTCCGGTAAAGTCATCTGATTGTCTGCCATTAGGTCAGCTTGGTAATTACCGATTTAATTTATTACGAAGCAGCAGACCCTTTAGGTCATTTCACTTACAAGCTAACAAGTGGATATGAAGTTTCGATTGTGACAGTCGCGTGCACATGCGCTATTTAACTATAGTTCAGTCCACAGCTGTACTGAACTGCATGATTTACCATCTTAAATTTTATATTAATAGTTACCATTATTAGAAAAACTTTTGCTTCTTTTATCCAAATAGACCATGTAAAAATTTAAAGATGTTCTCAAATCGTTAAAGGACATAATGACATAACTTTCGATAAACATAAACGTTTTCCAAAACGTGCGTCAAGTCACGTTTAAAATGAAAAGATTCAGTCGGCTGGCGAACCTCGGCAATTCAACGGGATAAAGAAATACACAAAATCACGATTATAATTGCTTTCGTGACCGACGCACACTTTCTTCGAGTGGTCAGACGGGAATAAAAAGAGTTGGCATTACGAAACGGGTACGTCCAACCAGATAACGTAGAACTGCTTGTGTTTGCTTGTACATACAATTAAGCGTTCAACGTAATTTGGTATTGTTGTAGTACGCAAACCATCTGCCTTGACATTTGCGCGCCAAGCTGTCTGAGGGAACGAAATAAAACAGATTCTGTTGCCAACTGTTTGCCATGCCAACTTTGTGGAACTTTTTTTAGGACACTCTTGTTACGTATTAGTATGTCATCATAACATAACATAATCGGAAATTAATATAAATTCAAAGCTGCATTTCGACCAAACTGATGATAGGTATTGCGATGGAGAGTACGTTTTTGTTCTTGCGTCCCCTTAGGTAGGAACTATGCCATTAGGAACCATCCATGTTTGTAATGTGATATGCAATGAATAAATGAAATAAATGAACTAGAAATATGATGACGACCATTGTACAACAGAAAAGTACCTATAATGTACACTTTAGCATAACTATATTAATCAGAGTAGGTAAGGATGCATGCCTCTAAATGTTAGTTGAAATCAACGTGTCCTTTTGGATGGCACGTTAATATGATCACAGAATATTCATTTAAAATTACCTCATATCATAATCGACTATTTCCTTGACATATAGGCATCAGCATTATTAATATTACCAGCGTCTTCAATGTTATCCTTTCAGTCTGATTACTGGTTCTTTTGCGCTAACGGTCCCGGTTTCATATAAAATTCAGTTTCAATTTCGTTTATGTATACAACGGAGACTACGTGTCGCGGAGTTACGGCCCTTTCTTAGTTCTTTCGTCGATGTTTACTTATTTTTGTTTCGTCTTAATGAAACACAATTTAATGACAGTTTTCAACGTTATCAAATTGGCTGTTATTACCCGACTGCGAAGATGGAGGGTTATTTAGTGTTGGAAAGGGCGTTAAATTCACTAATTGACTTGATCATGGCGCATGCAACTATGCATTTAAATCATAAAATTAGTAATGACCGCGATAGTCTAAAACATCCTGTTAAATTCACTGTTTTTTAATAAATACTTTTTTAGAATTTTTTGGTGCAATCTTCTACAATTATACAAATAAATCTTCACTGTTGTTGGTTTTACTGTATGTTGTAATTTTTTATTGGCAAATAAATAATTAAATTATTATCCAAATATTAGAGGTTCGTATCTAATCGTCGTCATTTTTAATTTATTATTTCTCAGGTTTAATTTTACCATAATGAATTAAATGGCTTCATATCGAATCTGTAGGTACCTATTCTTATATCGCTGGGTGACCTGTCACGTCGATACGATTTCCTTATATGCGACCAACCTTGTGTCTAAAGGTCTGCAACTGTATATCTCTGGTCTAGATTTATTGTTTCTGTACCTTGTAAATCAACCACTTCAAGAAGAGTACGGGCGTCTCGTTATTTAAAACAGTCAATTGTTTTTTTTTTTCATTTTCTCCTTTTTATTTTATTTTTAATCTTCATGCTTGAAACTTCTTGTTGAAAAGTTATACACAATATAAATACATAGGTACTGACTGAATGAATACATAGGTGACTGATCTTCGTTATTACGTTTAAAATTGTAGAGTTTTTTTGGTCTAACAAAGGTCAGCTTTAGTTTTGAAATTCCTCTCATCTTACTTTCACTCCGAAATCATGTTTTTAATTAAATGAAAGCCTTCTATGTACTCGTACTATATCGCTGACTTGCTAGTGCACCGTCCACATTGTATTAATATTTCACAGCAAACTCGGCACAATGTCAGCCAGCCTCGTAAGGCAGCATGCACACAGACAAAGGCTCCGGGGAATTAGAACTCATTCGTGATTTGCGGCACATATTTCAGTCTTCTGTCTTGCATGATTAATATGCTCCGTACCCGTATAATTATATTAAAGTTATCTAAATTACAATTGTCTAGGTCCCGCTTACGTGACCAAAATCTCGTTTACGTTGTAATTTATCGTCTTCAAGTGCTCTCTTAATGTTTTGTTGACATTTTTAGATAACCATAGAACCATACCTAATGAGGTATGGTTTCTTATTAGGTAAATTTTTGTGTAAATATTGTTGTTAATGAGTACTTACAGTTAGAATTGAGAAAAAATTGTTAGAAATATTCGAGTCTGGCTAATATACCTTGTCACGTGTACCTAATGTAAAGCAAATCTGGTTTTGGCGACAAAATACCAGCAATAAGACCATATTAAATTATAGCAACATTTTTATGATCATCTCGCATCCGCAGATATGATCTAATAGGTTTTGATACTTTGATTACAAATAAGTATTGACTTTACCTTATATAAACTATTTCTATTTTTTTTAAACTTGACACTTTTTTCCACATGCTGACTTTATGATAGCCAGACTAACTCGGTGCAATATTCTTATCTACCTCGAAAAAAGAAAAAAGCTGACTAACTAAATGACTCTTGTGACATTGCAAGGTGCAAAGAGCATGAAATATTGCACAGGACTCCCTTTTGTTATGTAGGCGAACTCTAAGAAATTTTACGAAATTCCTATGGAATGGGAAGTTCTGCATCTGAAGCAAAGCGGCGGACGTAAGCTAATATAGTAAAATACGGAATTAAAATATGGTAAATTATTTTTACTTTAAATAAAAAATGTCTTTAAGGGCAAATATTACTACCTAAAAAGGGTAAGATTAGGGTAAGTACATACGCCCATTTTTCTAATAAAGCAAGCGATAAATGCGTTCATACGCGAGACCATTAGGACGCAGTATTACAGAATAATATATGTACCGCAATAAGGCATCTTGAATAATGTAATCCAAGCTTTATAACGAGTTCGGTACAACCAACACGTGTGAACTTTCTCATACCCACGACCAATGTCTACTTTTTCTACTTATTTCGTGTCATTCTAAATAGATAATATGTTTAATTGCTGCTTTCTGTACTTAATTGTAGTTGTGACAGTTTCAATCGATATAGTATTTTTATGATTGTGTTATAAATAAATAGTACAGATAATATTTTCGTTGTGTCAGTTAAAAACGTAGGCGGTAGAAAACATATAAAAAAACATTACTTACCGATAGTTAAACTTGTAGTTATTTACTTATTTAGAAATGGTTTGTGTAATAAAAATACTTAGAAAATGGTTTTAGTAGGTAGGTACCTACCTATGTTAAAAGTAGGTACTACATTATTTATATCAATCAAATTTATTTAAGTAAATAAAATGAAATGGGTACATCGGATTCTAGAACTTCAAGAATAAAATATGTATAGGTTAGAGGATATTTGTATCCCGGAAATTATATTTCCCGCTTGCGTGCGATAAACGAATTCTTCAAGTCGCGGGCAACAGCTAGTTCTATATAAAACCATCACTTTACACCATAACTAGAATCGGGACTCGTCGGTTTTCTTCGTTCCCCTGAAGATTCAAGTTAGAAAGAAAAAGAAAACCGATCTTTTGTTTCGATTCCCGAACGACAATTACACACTAGTTTAAGTGTACATTGTTGCATTGTGACATCGCAAATTCAAACTAAAATGTCGTCAATGGAAATTCCCGGGATAAAACCTTTAGCTCCCCTTTAGATGCATTATAGTGCACATACTAAAGTGTTCGTGTCTCTGCATAATGTTTGTCCGAGAAGTTGTTACCACAACCGTCGGAGACGCTACTTGCTATGTTAACATGGCCAATAATATTCCAAGATCTATACAATACACGTACCTATCTCGAGTATCTATCAGATTTAAGGATGGGATTGAACACACGAAATGGCTATTTCTATGGCATATGATAGAATGTAGGTGGATATAGTTATTTAATTTGCTAGATTTTAAAATGTTCTAATTAGAATTCTGTTCTGCGCGTTTGAGTTTGGCTTACCTTACAAGGTGTTTCAAAATGAATCCAGAATATTTAGGCAGGTTATTGGGTTTGTTTGACTAAACGCTTTTGTAAATATTTTCTAGGCTTTAATTGTGGTTGATAAATGTTTCCATATATCGGCCGATTTCAAAGTATACCATGCGGCCACGTTTTGAGGCCCCCAGTTTTGAGGCTTCCCCTCATTTTTAATCCAAAAATTGCGATGAAACACTTTCACAGGGGTGTACGGTCAAGCCAACGCAACTATCTGCGAATACTTATCTACCATTTGCATTGTTCTTGACCTCTACTTAGTACCTTCCTATTTTGTACATCCATACTATACTATAAATCAATTAAAACTAAACAATCGTATCCACCAATTAAAACGTACGCAACGCGAAGCATGTAAGGGCTCGACTACACTCATTAAATAAAATATACAGAGTGGGAAATAATCGTCTGCGCCCACCAACGCGGAACGGTTGGCTTCACGCCGAGTGAACCAAGTTCTCTGTGCCATGTAGATTGAACCGATTACGACATTACCAAGCAATTTGAGACTTCGCGTGGGTACCGAGCCCTATCGCAAATGCATCAGCTGCGCTTAATAAGAAATATATTTTTTGAAACTTTTTATCACACTTCAAAAATGTAGACGCGTTACACACCAAGCAGATGTAAAAGTAGAGATAAGGCAACAGACGAATTTGCATTTAAAATAAATGGTTCTCACACGCTGAATGTCTAATTTGGGGCTGTGTTGGAAAAGACAAGACATTAAGACTGTATCGCGTCTGGAAACTTTGAAACCAAAATTACGCTAGTCCTTTTAAAATCAGAACACGTCAGTCAATAAGTTTTACAGAAATTCTAAACTAGAGACTAGAATTCGGGACGTAGACTATTGTCAGGAATAACGCTTGCAAACAGTTATTATTGAGATTGATCGTTATGGGTTTTATAAAATATTAATTTTTCGTCAACTTTGGGTTTATAATTATTAGAGTAGAATGACCGATGCTGCTACAGCTAAAACGCCTTACCTTTTAGGCTAAAATACCATAAATATCAGGCTCTAAATTGTTAATGGAGCTATCAGCCCATTACCGAAAACGTTCCGAAAGCGTATCTATCTATTTGCATAAAATATTATGAGCGTTCCGTGCCAACCCTGGAGGTCGATGGGTCATTGCGGGAAGAGTTAGGCTAGATGAATGCAGCTGATCACTAAGCTGATAGCCGGGGGTTGACGTGTAAATACATTAGGGTTGACGCGTGAAGGGGTTTCTGTGTGGACAATCTGTTACCTTAAATTGGGATTTCCATTAACGGTGTAGGATTTCTGGAGAGATCGCTGTCACAAGATAGGTGACTTTACTAGAGTATTATTTTTTAATGAAAAATTAAAAAACTGGCCATGTGCGAGTTTACTCGCGCACCAAGGATTCCGCACAAATTTGTAGCTATAAATATCTAGTGTTAGCTTAGCATTAGATTGGTTACTTGACATAAATAGACAGGCATAAAATTATAAGATTTTTAGACTGTTTTGTTGCTAGAGGTGCTGCTAGTGCTAGAACAACTGGAGGTTACCCTTTAGGTTTTGATTCTCCGGGAATTTGTATGGAAACGTTTTTAATTAAGTACTTTATTTTTTATCTCGTTTACTAAAAAAAATGATTTTATCACTGCTCCTGATTATTTGATATTAATGTCAACTTGATACCTCCACGCGTTCCTGAGAAAAAGCGTCTGACAGACAGACAGACAACAAAGTGATCCTTTAAGGTTTCCGTTTTAGCCGACCGAGTACTACCGTACCCTAAAACAGTCCCCAGAAAAGGATGAAGAAAGCTTTACTGCTTAGGTCACTGACATCGCACAACCTTGCAAAGCATTGCGTAAGCTGCAAGTTTTTTTTATTCGACTGGATGGCAAACGAGCAATTGGGTCTCCAGATGGTAAGAGATCACCACCGCCCATAAACATCTGCAACACCAGGGGTGTTGCAGATGCGTTGCCAACCTAGAGGCCTAAGATGGGATACCTCAAGTGCCAGTAATTTCACCGGCTGTCTTACTGTCCACGCCGAAACACTAACAGTGCAAGCACTGCTGCTTCACGGCAGGATTAGCGAGCAAGATGGTGGTAGCAATCCGGGCGGACCTTGCACAAGGTCCTACCACCTGATTTCCACCTAATAGAAGCTTTGTTACATTTCCATCCCTGAATAACTTGAGGAGTGCCATTATAATAACATTAATCATTGCATCTAATACGTTCATTTTTCAATTCGCACTGATTAAATCTGTGACGGAGACGAACACCCGCAACTGACAAAAGAGAAACGGGAGCAATAAGCAAATGCCTTCTTTCATAACGCGAAATTGGTTCGAGCACAATTCGTTGCAGAAAAATGATGGGCCCTCAGAAATGATTGCCCCTTTAGGTGCCGGTGCCGGCCCGACTAAATAAATCGAAGGCTGGAACAAATAAATCGAACTGATTTTATGGGTAGCATGGAAATTTCTACTTAGAAGTTCCATTGAACGAATAAATCTGAACAAATTTGTATCGGAACATAAACAACAACCCCTTTCCGAATGCAGAAGCTTCATTAATAAAACCACGATTGTTTTCGTTAAAACAGTAAACTCGTTGCATAATGCACGAAGTATATGCAAATAGAATAAGTACCAGAATAAGAAAAAAAAAACGTGAAAACAAACACCGCTGGTACTCGTAGCGTAGGTAGAGAACACCTACAATATTATAGCTTAGATTAATTAGCCAGACGCTGTTTTATTTATTTAAACTTTACCTAAGCTGATCCGAATTTCAGTCGCAAAGTACAAGTAATTGTGTTAACTATCTTAAGACAATATCTTGCATTAATTAATGACATGGATTATCCCGAGACCTAGCACATACTCCTAACTAACGATTATTTCATGAGTTAGGTTAAAGCAAACGACTCAAGTTCTCTTAAGGTAGAACTTTCGCACTAATCCTCTAATTTATGAGTCGTGATGTTTATTTTATATGCCTATGTTCATAGGCTTAATGTTCGTTAATTAACTAAAACTTTTCCATTAGTTAGTATTTTTAACGATGTAGATAAAACCATGCAATTTCAATATAGTTATACGTGTATGTCATGGGTACGCAAAACATCCATCCAGTTACGAATTTTATTGTAGCATGAAATAGATAATATAATATCGGTTTAATGGATATATATTGACTATCCGTTGACACATTTCGGAGAAATAGATTCATCTATCATCATGAAGATAGATGTCCCGTAAACACAATCTCTGACACCAAAGCCGAACCAATGAATAGAGTAAATTTCACTCAACTGAGTTGCAAAAAATTGCTCAAAGATTCCATCACAGATGACGTGATCCATCAGAGCTCGAGTTGGAAAAGGGGCATTAACCCCTCGTCCCTTCAATTACCATCTTTAGCTTTCAATTTGCCGTTTTGTGGCAAAGATGAAAAAGGACGAGCAAGGGAAATTTCTAAAATGCTTAGGTAAATAGAGTGAAGTGGTAATGGGAGACAATTTTGGTGTTGTCATTCCGGGCTTAATGAGCTAAAGTTTTCAGTCCATTTTTTAAGCTTATAAGAATTTCACTTATTTTGTTGCTGTTACGGTTTATAGAAAAGTTTCTATATAGTTTGAATGACCAATTCATTATTTGGCGAATTAAAATTTTAATATTCGTAAAATCTTTACAGCTGACTAAACCACTGACAAAAGCGTAATAGGTGTTTCACAAGAACTGCAATAATGGTTTCCTGGCAGCACACCCAACCACTAGAGGAAGTGGACTGCAATTATTTGCGATTGCGACACATTGCATATACCGATCACGTACGGTTCTTAAGGATCTGGCTTTGCTTCGGCTTAGCTCTCAACTTGCATTGTCTGAGCTTACAAAACAAAAATAAAATAAGATGCGGGCACTATCCGTAATTTGATTCTTACCGAAAATTTACTTTGGCACGAAGTTTTTCACTCCTTCAGGTTTTTATCTTGATGTTCTGATAGTATAATATCATTATGTAACAGTTCATATCGACGTTATTTACGACAAGCCACTTAACACCCGATACGCACTTCAGTTGAATTGATGCGCTTAATTTGTTTAACAGCCAAACAAACAAGCATTGCAATGTTTCGTAATGAAGACGTAATGCGTTTCTGATTGACAGTAGTCAATGAGTGTGTGTTGGACTAAATCTTAGTGAATTAGCAGTTAGTTACAAATGTTACAATTAATGTTGTTGAATTTTGTAATCACAGTGTATCTGTATAGGCACTTACCTAAAATAAAACTTTAAATTCACTTTCGTATAATTCTTATATCGATATAACCTAAGCAAAAAATAAAAATTATCACTAAAGCTAAGCTAACTTTGTCCTAAGTACCTACCTACTTATTTTCTGGTTGACGTCGATGTCGGAACACGCCTAGTTTATAAACCATTAAATGAGATCATTGTCTCTATAAAGCGCTCTGATTCATGCCATAATTACATCGAGTCATTTAATCAACTGAGTGTTATAACACCTCTATCCTCGCGATCTTGGATTTTAGCACGCACACGAAGATTTTGTGGGTCATTTATCATTTCACCTACATGTCTAATTGTTTGTGACCTTCACTTATTAGAATCGACATTATGTGACTGACCCATAAACACAATACGTCCATTAGAGAGCCGAATGTCTGCTTCCAGACATTTTTGCTGCTATAAATATTGTCTAGCTATCATATTCTGTGAGTTTATAGGCACTGGGCGTGTCTGATGGACATTTTACGGTCGTTTCGGGAGTCAATATTAGCTCGGTTATTTACACTCCTAATTAGTCTGATATCTTCTATTTGCGATACGTTATCAAATTTTCTGTCATTTCGTCCTTCATTTGGATGATTTCTATGCAAATTTGACAATTATTGCAGGAATATTAAGCACTAAAACTTGTGTCACCGTTATTTATTTATTGATTATTTCGACTCTTGCGTTATCATTATTAAAATTAAGTTTTATTTAAGAATGATATTTTATTTACCTTTACTTACTTACCTTCCTTCAGTCAGATGTTAAATAACTTTTAGTTACGGTTTAACACTGGTAACCAGCGCAGCTCCAGCAAAATATTTTTGTTTAATTCTTAATTTGTTTTGGTGGTTAATAAAAGTGTATCAAATTGTTTTTTTTTTCTTTACTGTTATTATACTATTGACCTCGTCCTAAAATATTCAAATTTTCAATATTTAGGCCATACAGGCTGTCTGTACATTATACAACTTCAGGTGTTTGTATGCTTATTGATGTTGATTATATAATTTCAGGAACACATAAACTTGGTCGGTACCGATGAGAACCTTGGCCCCGTTGTGATGTCCCTCATCAACGAACATATGGCAGGGCAGGACCACATCCGGATACTCCTCAGACTACGTACCGAAACTATGCACGGTCTCACTTCTACAACCAGTAAGTAGAATAAAATTTATCTTTTGACTGACAACGTCTTGCAAAATCAATAAAATATACCACGCCCTGCAGTTGAGCTTTATTCAAAATGTAAAGGGCGTTTTTTTAATGATCCAGAAACCTGCAGACGGTACTAACGTTTTTCAAATTATTTCATATGAAAGGTGCATTAAGTTAAGTAGCAACATGCGTGCGTGCACAGCTCAAGATTGAAAGTATCGGAGGCAACTTATAACTTGTGCTTTCTTTCACTAGGATCAGGCGTAATGCCATCGCCCCTGAAACTTGCCAAGATGCTGAACGAACAAGTGAACGTCGATAACTTTATACCAGTGATGTCACTAAACGCATCCTCGCTGATTTCGGCCTACGATGAACACGTGCTAGTTGCCACCTTTAAGTTCGGAGTTCTCTACCAGAAATATGGACAAACGACCGAGGAGGAACTGTTTGGTAACAACGAGACATCTCCAGCTTTCGATGAGTTTCTAGAATTGCTCGGCCAGAAAATCAAGTTGAAAGACCATAAAGGTACGTTTTCTTAAGACTGATATAAAAGTTTTAACCGCTTCTTACCCGCTATCAAGAGTTCATTAATTGAGGTGATTTAACAAGTTTCATAGCAGAAAGTACAAGTTTTTGGTGTTGAATAATTATGAGCAGTTAAAAGCGCCACAAAGTTACCGCTCTTCTTAATTATAATTATATTATCTGTACAATTTTTGAGTGATGAATTTCAAATTCGGCGTCAAAGAGTTTCACCGATGTATCTGAATACGATCAAACTAACAATAGGTACGTGACGGAGATACGATACGCTAAAATACTTCTTCAATTCTTTAGTATCTTCTTTTGCATCGGGATTTTTTGTTTTCCAGGCTACCGCGGCGGGTTAGACATCATGAACGGGCACACCGGCTCCGAGGCGGTATACGAACGGTTCCACGACCGCGAGATCATGTTCCACGTGGCTCCACTGTTGCCACACACCGCTGGTGATGCCCAGCAGTTGCAGAGGAAACGGCACGTCGGCAACGATATTGTGGCGATAGTTTTTCAAGTTAGTTTTTTTTTACATTTGAGCTTACCGTTACAGCCAGAATGTTTATTTATCTTTGATACTTCTTAACCAATTGTAGTAAACATTTCACTAGTAGAAAACTACATTGTCCCTGATTAACATAAGCTACTTAATAAAAAAAAACCTAAAAAATCTAAATGAAAATACCATAGCTGAACAACTTTTTTGTTATTTATTTATTGGCTGCTGGCCAATTGGGCTGCTTTACGCCCATTTAGATTAGGTACCCTGAAGAAAGTTTTATCTTGTGAAATCTATTA
This sequence comes from Choristoneura fumiferana, assembly GCF_025370935.1. NCBI lineage: Eukaryota > Metazoa > Arthropoda > Insecta > Lepidoptera > Tortricidae > Choristoneura > Choristoneura fumiferana. The sequence continues at coordinate 8,368,330 of NC_133494.1, forward strand.
GTTCTCTCTATTTTGGTAACTTTTTAGAAAGCTTTTACAAATCACGTGACTTGACTCATAAGCTTTATAACTAACTCTCTTGAATTTATTGATTAATATTGTTCACTATCATAATGTGGTTATTTTTTTTTTCAGGAAAAGGCAACTCCTTTTACGCCAGACATGATCGCATCCCATTTCCTTCACGCGTTCATAGTCGTCACACCCTTGGAAACTGCCGGCGGGGAGACCAGGTAGGCATTAGTAAACTAGAACTTAGATATTATAGCTTTTTCATTCAAAGGAGTCCACCCTGTAAGACCATGTAAGAAATTTTTGTTGCGCCAAAATGATCTTTTGACTATGGTTTTAAATATCAGGAGTTCAATTAAGTACCTACAACCTACCTCGATTTTCACTGTTCTGTTGTTATTATTTCATAATAGCTTAACATTAAATATTTCCCGAGTTAGACGCAATGTCTTTTCCATTTCCCTTCCAAGAAGTTTCTCTTATTCCCGTTACATTACATTTGTTGCTTCTCAAGTGACTTGTTTAACATAAAGTTTGTGTTGCCTCGCAACAACGCACAGAGACATTATTTGCATCAAGAAGTCGTGAAAATGGCTCGGAAAAGGGGAATGGAAATTTCTGTTGTAATTTATATGCAAACGAATCTCCTTGCCGTAATTAGAAAGCTTTTTACGAACAGTTATAGTAGGTGCGCTAGTCGGGCCTCTTCCAGGTTGTATTATGCCTTGGCACAGATTTGAGGGAAAGTAATTTTAAGGAGAAATGCGAAAGGCCTTTCAGATGTTGCTGGAAGGGTTACTCATTACCGGCACTCAAGTGCTGTTTTTTAAGTTTTTCCTCGTATTTTTGTAAAAATCGTGAGGAAAAAACCTCACGCACAATGTACTTTAATTAAACATGAAATGTTAGCCGTGACCGTAGCAAACTAAATTATCATGTTTGGCCATCAATTTAGTAGCGGTTGTCTTCTGTTATTTACATTAGTTACCGCTTACTTTTTGTTATGGTACCATTAGCCAAATATGTGGTCTACCACCCTAAAGTTGATTGCATGTCATAAAACAATAATGCCAATAGACGCGTCTGTCAACGTGAAAGTTCGACTTTAGACGACCGGATGGCCAAGTGGTTAGAGAACCTGACTACGAAGCATAAGGCCCGGGGTTCGAATCCCGGCCGGGGCAGATATTTGTATGAATAATACGAATGTTTGTTCTTGGGTCTTGGATGTTTAATGTGTATATAATATGTGTATTTATCTATATAAGTTGTTTATCCGTTGCCTAGTGTCCACATAGTACAAGCTTTGCTTAGTTTGAGACTAGGTCAATTGGTGTCAAGTGTCCCATGATATTTATTGATTTATTTTATATTCATTTGATAGGAAATTGATAGACCACTTATTTGGCCGACCGTACATCATACTGTGGCGCTGTTACTACTCAATTCTCACCTGGTCGCTTTCTTCTTCCTTCTCTTTTAAGATATGGTTTTTCTGTCCTAATTAATAGGACAATTTCGCCAGTGTCAAGGTAAACTCTCTTTGAGAGGGACGTTGTACGGTGATTGTAGTTTTTGCAACTTGATAGTAAAATTCCAGAAACCACGTGGAGACAACTTGCGCATTAAAAAATGCCAGACACGAGAGCAATATAGAATTTTGTGATCACTGTTCACTGTTAAGGTTAATCGCCGCATAAAACACTATCAAAATTATACTTCAACGAGCCAAAGAAACAGAAATAGCAAAATTAGATATTGTCTACATCCGCCATGTTCGAATGCTACAAATCGAATCCCACCTGGTCGCCTACATTTTTAAATGGCGTCAGTGATGATAAGTACAGCAAGGCTTGTATGTAAGTATGCATTAGCCACGAGATGTCACATTCGAACTCACTCTTTGGGTTGCCTAACGAAAATGTCCACTTCACGCTACTGTTTCATAACACTGAATGTTAATGGTAAATCTAACTTGATTACAGGTACAAGGTGGCCGTCACCGCTCGTGGAGACGTACCATTTTTCGGGCCGACTCTCCCTCAGCCGCCGATTTTCCGCAAAGGTCGAGAGTTAAAAGAATTCCTCCTTACAAAGCTCATAAACGCTGAGAACGCTTGTTACAAGGCCAATAAGTTCGCTCAACTCGAGCTGAGGACGCGAGCGTCACTGCTGCAGAACTTGGCTGACGATTTAAAGAAAAAGACCATCGAATTCCTTGGTACGGGGGTGAGAGTTGAACCAGGGGCCGTGTCGCCGCAGCCTGAAGGTACCCCGAAGCAAGAGGGACCCAGTACAAGGTTTATTGACACCGTGAAGAAGGCGATATCTAAAGTGAGGTAAGCATTGTCAACGATGAGATGACAGTCTTGTAATCGGCTCAAGAAATGCTTATTTATTTTATATTTTTTTTACCAAATAGGTTCTCAATTGCTGTGTCAACTGTTTCAGGTCACCGAGCGTAGACACAAATCTCTCTGGTGATAGCAGCAAAAATGTTCTAAATAAGAAAATGAGCAGTTTGCAAGATACGCCTACTCCTAATGTAAGATTTATATCATTTATGTAGATTTGACTGAGTTTTTATGGTAAAGTCTGCCTCATCTCTTTGTCTTTTAACTGACGACTCCCATGCTACTTTATCACACAAAAGATCAGAGTTACCTACAGTGCCTACAGTTATTAGTTTTACAATTTTTAGGTTTAAAAATGATTATTAGGTCATTTCAATAGGTTTCTGTTCAGTTAAGTACGACAGTAAACTTTACAACTTTGACTAAAAAAACAATGCTTGAAAATGACAGAAAGTTGTATTCAAAATATTAGTACCTCGTTTTTTATGAATAAATGATTATGATTATGATTTCTTTCGTCCATTTCCTACTCTTTACTGTCGCACTCGTTATCGAAAAGGGTCGTAATTTTCAAATTATTATTGTTTGTCTACCTCGAACTTGTTTTCGCCATGTTTCATTTTGCTCGTTTATGCAGAGATACAAATTCATGCGAACTATTTAGTAATTTATATGTATGTTTTCTCTAAATTACAGCTTATGTATTTGCAGAGCGGTCGTTCGAAAGCGTCAGTTGCGTCATCGTCGGCGAGTGCGGTTTCCGTGCGGTCCGCTGGCGGCTCTGACGCGTCGAGTCCTGACGTGACTTCTCGCGCTGCCGGCCCAAGACCGCCTATGCACGACCATAGCGACGATTCTAGCCTCAACTCTGTGGACTTAGACCCTCTTGGTAAGCTATGAGCGCCTAGTACTTTTGACTGAAATAAGATTTAATTTGGCTAGAATTTGTGCATTTAAAACGAGTTTTAAATAAAATTTACCATTAATTATTTGTTTTAGAAATGTAGTTGTGGGATCCTTTGTGGTGAAAACTTGATAATTACAGTTTCGCCATTTGAATATAGTATAGTTCATTAAATCATTAAGTACTTACTTCATCTTATTGCCTAGCCTACACATTTTCAAATGTATTTTTCTCAACTTTGCGTCGTTTATGATTGAATTGGATTTTTTCTTCAAATAGACGACAAGGACTGGCTGAGTTGTGGTAAATGTGCAACAGGTTAGTCCTGTAGGCTGAATCATAGACCTGTAGAGTAGTTGCTGTTGTATTCAAGCATGTTTGTGGTAGTTTAGATAAACAAAGCAAAATATTGTAAGTTATCCTGAATTGCCGCGGAAAATTTACCAATGAAACACTAAACTAGATTTGTTCATAGATGCACGAATACAATCTATTTCTTATACTTACGTACTTTTGATGTCATTTTGGTTTTTAACTATTATATAGTGGATGGATAGGGTTTTATATTTAGAAAAAAATAAGCGTTCATTGTTTAAAACTGTATACAGTTCATTCCAAATAGGAGATAATACACATCTTATGTATTTAATTGGTGTGTAGCTTAAAATGACAACGATGTACCACTTAGGTTATCTACCGTTTACTTAACATCAATCCCTATAATTCCAGGTGGCGTGTATGTGGACAGTGACACGGGACTAGAATCAATGTCTTCAGCTGAAGCGGGCGCCAATACGCGCGGCGAGCCAATGCCGCCACCAAGAGCTGACGCCGAGCAGTTGAGGGTCGAAGTGTGCAAGCTGAAAAACGATAAGCTGGATCTATTGAAGCAGAATATTGTAAGTACTTACCATCGATTGCGAACCGAAATTGTTAAACCACTCGCTACTGTTCATAATTTAGCTGCATTATACATACTTACTCAAAGTACTTTTTTATTAATAAAGCAGAATAGCATTACACGGCTAAATTACGAACAGGCTCATAAGTACACGTACATTTAAGTGACACCTTACCTGCGTGTGCTCGATAGCTCAAAACGACACGTTCAACCTTACCTCAACCTCATCCCGTAATCTGCTCGGCCTATATACGTCCCACTGCAGGACACAGGCGTCCTCTCAGAATAGGAGGGGTTTCCACGCGAGCTTAGACCGGATTGGGAATATCGTAGGTACACACCATTGATTTTTTCGCAAGTGTGTCAGGTTTCATTATGATGTTTTCCATCACCATAAAGCTCTTACAAATTGTAAATATAATTTTGGAAAAATCAATAGGTGCGTGCCCTGGTTCGCACCCACAACCCTCTGTTTGAGAGGCCAATAGGTCAATCCACTACCACGACTTTACCCTATTTTAACAATTATTGCAATTGAAGAATAGAAGGGTTAACTAAACTAGTCACATACTCTAATGTTAAATATATAGGTAACAAATTTTCAATTGTTTAGTTAGTCGATGAATAATCTTACATTCCGACCCCCAAACTAGGTATTGACATGTGTCTTGTGGAACAGTGTCTAAGTTCTGCGACATCTACGATCTGCATGCAACGATACAAGTGTCGAAGAACAACCTACTATGACAGGGGTCCACCGGGTTTACGGGTTGTTTTGCGACGCCCTTAAAGAAAATGACACACAGACAGACACACACACATAGCGGTCAAACTTATAACACCCCTCTTTTTCGTCGAGGGTTAAATAGACGTATATAAGTTATATAACTCTCGCGCAGGGACCTACATATTCGTAACTATCGTCTCATGACGTTCCTAAAAGAGCGTCACGACTCACAGTATGAAAACTCCTGCCTAGCTAGCCATTTAATTCTTCAACTGTCTTTTTCAGAGTTGGCAGAACGAGATAAAATGCTTAAGGGAGAGAGAGTTGACACTACAAGCCAAGCTTGACAACCAGGCTCGCGAGTTAAGGCGGCTTCGCGACCAACAACAGGGTTCCGCCATCATCCCCAACCCATCTAACCACGACTCTACCGCCTAGACATTTAAAATCAACGAAAATGCACCTATTACTTAAGAAATCAAGGAACGAGGCTGTTGCAATATCAGTATATTCGTTCGTTATCCGTGCGGCGTCAAAATTCAAATCGACCGAACCTTCTTTGCTACTTGTCGATATGAGGTGAAAATATAAATTGATAGTGGAACTTTGAATTGAGGATACAGCAGTCTGTATTCTCAATTTCGGTCGATTTGAATTTTGTCGCCGCACGGGTAACGTGGCATAGAAAGGCAAGGATAGCATTAGTATGCAGTTTTTAAATGTTTTGATGGGCTTCGTTAAAAGTAAATGTGTAGTTGACGTGTCTTCATACTGGAATAGGTGTATAGATTCTATACCTACTTGCTTACTGGGACAAATTGTATGGAAGTAGGTAGTTTATTGACCTAATTAACAATTTGTGCAATATGGTTTCTGCTGCAATATAAGTATTATGATGTATTCGTACACAACTGTCGCTCTTGCTATCCATATGCAACTTTAGATAAACGTATATTTACATGGCTATGTGTCCTTTTATATGCAATATACAGCACGTATCTTTAAGTTTTCTATGACTTATTTAGTGAAAGTATGATTGTATTCTTTTATATTGCGTTGTTAACACAGTAATGGTCGCACGCTTACAAGCCTCGTGCAGTTGCAAGGGGTCAATGGTACGTGGATTTTGTATGAGAGTTTGACCCCTTAGGTGTATATGCAAGTGCATATGGTGTGTGTAAGACTATTCGCTTTTGTAAATGTTGTGATAAACGTAGTTTATTTGGAACATTTAATCTAATGAAAATCGTCTGATTATATCTGAGAAGTGTGTGGCGGAATTGTACGCAGGTAACTTAAAGAAAAAGAATCTCATTATAAAAAAAAACCTTTTCTTGCGTGATTAGCTCATTATACTCGAAGCATTCATGTTTTCTTTCATTTATGTCATGAAAATGAATATTTTTACTAAAGATCTGTTTATTTTTATTTTTGTTTTCTATTTACTATTGAATGACAATTTCTTTAATCAGTTAATCATTGCAACTAATAAATCGTATCCGTTATAGATCCCAAAATACCCCTACACTTTATTAGGCTTGAAAGAGGTTGCAGGAAACAATGAATATACGCCGATTATCATTTGACATCAAATCGTTTTGTATCGTAGAACAAGCTTTGCACAATAAGCAAGACTATCGACCCAACATTTAGAATACCTAAATAGTGTCTTTCCTCTTTTTCGACGTGTATATATTTTATACGTAGATATATAGAATACAACTTGTATTCCCTTTACGAACTACTTTACGCGCAAAAAGTATATTTACATGTTTTAGCGAAATATTCTATAGAAAATTTGAATAATATCTCTTATTTATATGTATGTGCCTATAATGGTCCGTTAAGTTGTTACTATCGTGATGGTTTAGCTAAAGTTATATCGTCATTGTGAGGTTTTAAATGTCGTTAACCTATCAGCACACCGTCAAAAGTATGTTTGTAATCACAATATATACCTGATCGGTTTGCGAATTTATTCTTTTTCACAAAGTGGTCAGATTTAAAACCAAAATTGTTCTTAAACTTAGAACTGTCAAATAACGGTACCTATAGCATCAAGTCTTCATTGTTTATTAAAAAAAAGCCTATTCATAATATGATGGTGCGTTAGAAAACATTTTATTGATAATTATAATTAATAATTATTATCTAGGCTAAATTTTTCTTGTTAGAAATTCAACGTCATAGTACATCCCAGTTAGTTCATTGCATATACACACAGCGTAGTGCAATGTTAATTTCTAATAATCTTAATTTCTATAGGTTTAAAGTTCCCTTTATTGTGTACTTTTAGTTAACCAGTTATTGTAAATATTAGTAAAGCTGGACCACTATCGATACAGTATTTTTCTTAATTTATGCTTGATAGTCATAAGTTTAGTTTCGAGTGTCTTTCAGTTGATTATGTTTTGTTGATTATAATTAATATTTTATACCAAAGTTAACATTCCCCACTAAATAGTATAGATTATTATTTTGTATAATTATTGCGTTTATAAATGATACACCAGTATTATTTATATTATAAATAATTTAACGGACGGAACACGCTAACATTAATTATCTGAGTTTGCATTACATTTAGTGTAACTAAATATGGTGGCACTGTTTTTCAACTGTTAATAAAAAGTAAATTTGTATTCATAATTATGCATAATTTAGTAAGTTTTTTACAAAAAAAAGTCTCAAACGAGTTAATTATAATCGTCACGATCACTATGAACAATCTGGCAAAGCTTTTAGCAGCACGAATAAGCAACAAACTGTCGAGACTCTTGTTGCAGTGAAAAACTTACACTAAGGAACCTGTATTCTTAAAGTGAGCTCTCAAGTCTCACCATACTAACGAACTATGAAGTTGCTTGAGGCACCATTACTATGTAAATATTATGAAGCTCTCAAATCTTGTATACTTACCTACTTAAACAAAAACTTACTTTTAGAGGAGAATTAAAATGTAAACATCGTTATGAGTGTTAACTCCGTCACCAACTCAGTGTCACCAATATGTAATCTTTTGAAATTTTTGTTCGATTGTTGATTATAAAAATAATTGACAAACTGTTGATTCGTCTTCTGACAACTGTCGTTAATAAACCAAATATCGCGTGTGAAGCGTTAGAAGAAATAGTTTAATAAGAGATACTATTGAATTATATGAATAGTTAATACTAAATATTAATAAAGTTGTTTTATTTTCCTTGAATTCCATATCAATTGATAACCACCTAATTATAACCGCCATCTAGTGGGTAAAGAGAGAATTTTTCATCAATCAAGCAAGGTGTAGCAATAGAAATGTTATCTCAATATATACTTAACAGATGGCGCTTTTGTCACGTGTTTGAATGTTGCTAAGGGCATGAAGTTACCGTAGGTAACAGTTATTTTTACCAATCCTAGATAGATGGCGTACTAGACAGTTTTTTCACTTCTCATGCTCGTAGTTGGTATTTATGCTATTATGCTGGATCTAGGCGACATAAAAATACTAAAATGCATAAAGTAAAATCTTCGTCTAAGATAATAATCAGCCACAAACAAAGAAGTTTCAGTATATTTTATAAATATTTTTTATTGTAAAACTAAAAATCAATCAATATAAATCAATATTACTAAACATTTATAATTACATAGCAATAATATCTGTGCCTCTGGCAGTATTCATCAAATGGCTATGCTATATGTACCTACCTAATATAATATACCTAAAAGAGAGTCTTCTCAGTCTCATTATGCAGAGTGAGTATGCAGGCAGCGCCTTATTATTTCGTAATTAGTAAATGAATGTATATATCCATCCAAACAGTATAGCTATTAAACAGTCACAGGTATTCTTTTACACTACTGGAGCTCTACCAGTCAAACCAACATAAACTAAAACAGGCCAAAGAGAAGTGGACCGCTTGAATTGAGTCTTCTTAAGTATAAACCAAACTCAGGTCAGTTGCAGCACTGGCTTTAGCCATCTAGGTGGTCATGAGCACTTTGCGTTTTAATGTAACAAGCCATGACTTGTTTCTTGTTGAGCGCGAATAGACGCCTGGCCTGACATAGAAGGGTTGCTACACAAAAAATATTTTGTACGACTGAGCGGATACAATTATATGACTTTTATATTAGAAATTACAATACGATTGTCAATTTCAGAAAATAAAGTTCATTTGGTTGGAATTATAACGCCAAAATATTTTTTAAATAAATAAAATTTTGTGAATCTCAAGCTTTCAGTGACATCTATGAAACGTTAAACGACAACAATCTGTTTATTTTAGGTTAGATAAAGGAGACTGGCTACGCTATCGACATGAATTAGTACGGTATAAGGCGACTGTCCCCCCTGGCTATATGTACCTACCTAAATAAAGTAACCTTCAATCTGTCTTGATCAATTTACCACAGCTATGATATGAGTGAAACCTATGCAGGCAGCGCCACTTATTAAAATATAGCGATAATTAATGTAAATGCATTCGGATTTGTATCGACAAAACAGAATTAGGTATTCCAATTCACACTATCTCAGCTCTAAAGATAACAAGATACTAGGTACACCTATTAAAACAACCTTACTCCCTTTCGTTGAATGGTTTATTATGTTCAACAATGGTGCCGCAATATACTATGATAACAATCTGATATCTGTTTCGGAATCACCGATGGCTCGTTCCTTACAATTTTCCTTTTTTAACACCCAAACTTCTATTTTTGCATCATCCTCCTTTGACAACCAAAAACAATCCCTCCTTCTCTCTTGTTTTTTTTTTATCATCCGAAGCCAATTCCGGAGTTGCCTTTTAAAAAATCATAACATTCGGCCATCCGACATCGTGCCGACTCCTGGCGCACGAATTTGTATAGTCGATCAAGAACTCTCTTGGAATTGCATGTCACTTGTGCGGCTATAACATCATGGACTAATGTCACACACATGTATTTATGCATGTATGTTGTATATTATCTATATATATATATGCACACACACATATATATTTTAGTACTCATAAAAATAGTAACTTGCTCGACTATACTTAATTAACTACTATTACAATTCGAACGGTCATAAATTACACACATCACAGATCAAACACAACCGACTGTACAGTTAGTACAGGAATAATTTAAGCCGTAACATCTTTTATTACCAAATTGTGTACTAAAATTATTTTAATCATAACAGATCATCAACTAACACAGCCGCGTCTTACCATTACCAATTCTTAGAACAAATTGTTATTAAATTATACCAAGGAAAACAATAGGGTTCATAAACCGAGACACAATTATATGAGAAAGTTAAAACCTTATTTAACTTTTCTATGACAAAATAAATATATCAATGAAAATCATAACATTCTGCTTAGAACTTTCCTCATCTGTGTAACAATGACATAAAATTATTTATTACTATTACAACAACATCAATTAATATTCCTTTAAGAGTTCTAATTAACTTGCACAATCAAGTTAGCCAAACATATACACATAAAATGTTAGAACAATCAGTATTTCAACAATACAGTTTTATTCGTCACTATCAGTCAGGTTGCTCCGCTATTACTAGTGTCGCTGTCATGTAATTCCAGTGTTTTTACGTGTATCCAAGGCCTAATTCTGTCTGCTGCTATGACGGTCTTGTAAGGTTTACCTTTTTTATTAAAACCTGGAACGTCAGCTATCCTGTACCGATCGTTACCCAAGATTTCCGTTATTTTGTACGGACCTATGAATTTAGACAATAATTTAGTACTTTGGCCGCAATTTCCAAAGTTATTCCTTGAAACTTTTACTAAATCGCCAATGCTGTATGTGGCTGCTGGAATTCTGTTTTTGTCATACCTTAGTTTCATTTTAGTTTGTTGTTTTTCTATGTTGGAGCTAACACTCTGTCTTAATTCGTGTAAGTCAGTATTTGTGTTATTAGTCACGTTCACGTCCAGTTTGTTAGCTAGGTCATTTCGCATTTTTAAACCAAACATAGCTTCTGCTGCAGTTTTCCCTGTTGAAGCATTAATTGTGTTATTAATGCCCCATTGGACTTTACCCAGGCACTTGTCCCAGTCCCGTTCATGGCTTGGAAAATTCTGAGCTGCCAATGAATTTAAAATTGTGGCGTTGAACCTTTCGGCCTGCCCGTTGGCCCTGGGACAAGCGACAGAGTTTAGTGTATGTTTAATCCCATGACTATCACAAAATGCTTTAAAGCTGGTCGAGGTAAAAGAGGAACCGCGATCTGACACTATTCTGGCTGGAATACTGAAGTCATGAAATATTTTATCCAGAGCTTTAATCGTGGATTTGGTCTTGAGGTCTCTAACTGCTTTAACAAAAACATATTTGGTGAAAGAATCGACCACAGTTAATATATAAGAGTTTCCATCTTTACTCTTAACAAATGGACCGAGGTGGTCCATGTGTATAGTATGAAATGGAACGGGTACCTTTTCGATTGGATGTAAATGACCAGATTTTTGTCTTGATGCCGAATCCTTATTGTAAGCGCATTCCAAACAAGCTGCGACGTATTTTTTTACAAATTTTCGTAACTTCGGAAACCAATATTCGCCCTGTATCTTGTCAAGAGTCTTGTTTAAACCTAAATGTCCAATGTCGTCATGATTGGCACGACACACTTGCCATCTAGCGTTTCGTGGTACAACTAGTAATGTCTTATCGCCTACTTTTCTATGCACCGTATGGTTTATAATTACATAATTTTTCCGAATATCCTTACTTTCTTGATCGTCCTCGGGTTTAAGAACTTTTACAATGCGACAAATATCGGGATCAGCCATTTGCAGAGAAGCAGCCAATTTTCTTTCGTTATGTTATATACGCCGACAGATGTACTATCCTCGGGTTCCGCGGGTAGCTTGGTGTTCCGGCTTAAGGCATCGACGTGCGCCATTTTAACGCCTGGACGATATTCAATATCGAAAGTGTACTCACTTATTTGTAACCACCACCTTGCTATCCGCGGAATGAGATCTCTTTTTGTCAACGTAGTGCGGAGAGCAGCACAATCAGTGTAAATTTTGAAATGGATGCCTAGCAGATAAACCCTAAACTTTTTCAATGAACATACGACGGCCAGAGTCTCTAGTTCGTAGGAGTGCATATGCTTTTCTTCTGGCGTGGTCTGGCGACTAAAATAAGCTACTGGCTTTAGAACACGCGTAACAGGTTGCCACTGCATGAGAATACCTCCTACTCCCAGAGAGCTCGCATCCGTATGGAGTTCGGTCTCAAGTTTCGGATCGTAGAGCGCCAGAACTGGGTGTTTGATAAGCTTTTCCTTCAATAGATTAAATGCCTGCTCCTCTATATCGGACCATTGCCATACGGATTCTTTTCTCAACAATGATGTTAAAGGACGTGCAATTTCCCCATAGCTCTGAATAAATTTACGAAAGTAACCTGTTAGCCCCAAGAACTGCCGAACCTCATGCACGCTCCTAGGCACAGGAAATTCTTTAACAGCTAAAACTTTAGTTTTACCTGGCTGAATACCGTCAGAGGACACCTCATAACCGAGATAATTAACACGAGTGTCGAAAAAACGGCACTTGGCAAGTTTTAACGTCAATCCATATTCTCTAAATAGTAGGAGAATTTCTTCCAGGCGTTGAAACATTTCTTCAACACTCTTAGCTGGGATGAGAACGTCGTCAAGGTAAGCCAATGCGTATTCAAATCGTCTATTCCCCAAAATCTTATTCATCATCCTTTGGAAGACTGCCGGTGCATTGGCGAGCCCAAACGGCATCCTTTTAAATTCATAATGCCCGTCGGGCGTGACAAAACCAGTCAGATGTTGACTATTAGCCTCCATAGGGATCTGATAATAGCCCGACGCTAGGTCGAGAACGGTGAAGAATTTGCTACCACTCAAGTTTGATATTTGATCGTCTATTATAGGTAAAGGGAAACGGTCCTTTGTTGTCTTATTATTTAGTGCCCGAAAATCGACACAAAGCCTTTGCTCACCAGTTTTTTTCTTCACCATCAAAATGGGACTAGCGTAACTAGAATTTGACTCCCGAATTATATCATTACGCATCAACTCATCAATTGTCTCTCGTACTTGTTCACGCTCTGAGTGAGACAGGCGATACGGGCGATAAACTATTGGTTTATTATCCATCAGCTGTATCGTCATTTCTACGTCAGCCGCACGACCTATCTCACCCAGATTCGTAGCAAAGCAGTCACGGTAGTCCTGTAGAAGTGTATATAGACGGTCAATTTGGTCAGCGTCTAATCCTGGGCCTACTTGAATCTCGGACTTATCAAGTGGATCTAATGCATTAGTGTCAGTGGCTATTCTGTTAACTTGCCGGACTTGGCTTTCGGTGAAGGGGATAGATCGCGCTAAAATAGTGTTTTGATCGAACTTTATAGTATTGTGGGACAAATTAGACACAAGCACATCGCCCTTACCTTCTTCAACGTGGTACGCTCCCTGAAGTAACCGATACTCCCTCCCAGGTTCTAATGCGGTGTAACCTTCGATCAGGACATCCCCAGTATAACTGGATCCTACGTATATCGGTACAGCGCCAGTCTTTGTAACGTCTGTGGAACTGTCTACATATAATTTAAGGCTACCTTGGTCAGCATCGACGGTGTCGTTGCCAGGACTTCTATAAAATAGTAATTTCTGATGATTTTTGAGAACAGTTACAAATGGAAGCTCTGTAAAGTCCTGACCTATAATTAAAGGTGTCTGTAAATGCTCATCATCTACAACCAACGCTTCAATGGTTGAATCGATTTCGTCGACCTTAAGGTTAATTTGCGATTTGTACAGAGGTACAACGGATCCTTGGCCAAACCCCTTCACTATCGGAATGCCATCAAAATTTTTCTCCAACTTCAAAACGTCCGCTTCAGTTTTACGTAGTAAAGTGCATTCACTGCCGAAGTCGATATAACCTACGAAGTTAAGGTCATTTACTGTGACAGTCTTGTAAAATTTGTCATTGCCTCGAGTCGTCATATCAATTTTCATAGTTTTCCTTTCTTTACCACTGTCAACACGTCTCGCATTTGAACTAGATATGTTTAAAGGTTGTAACCCACAATTGTCAATGTCATGTCCTACTCTGTTACAACGTTTACATCTCACAATTACTTTTGTACATTGATAATAAGGGTGACCTTTGGTCTTACAATTATAACAAGTGATAGAACTTGAAGTCGAAGAATTGTTAGAACCGTTTCGCCCAGTTACATTAGCTCTGTCTTTTAAAATACGGTCGCGCGACTTACTGTTAGTATTGAAAACAGGTTGAAATTTCTGTGAACAGAGAAAATGAAGCAAATCTTCCGGTTCTGTACAACTAAGTGCTTGCGCTCCATTCCTAATAGACCTGTCACTGATACCATACACAATACAATCAACGGCCTTTTTGCCTTGAATTTCGCAACGAGTAAGTAAACTAAACTTATCATGGAAATACTCTCGCATACTTTCGTCGCTGCGACTCGTTCGATTTAACATTTCCTCCAAAAGACGCGCATAATTCTCCTCACTGGGGAAGGCCTTTTTTAGCTTTAATTGCCATTCGGCCCAACTATTTACAACAGTAGGTAAAGCCTCAAACCATTTCTTTGCCAATCCCGTGAGTTTCTGGAGCGAGAAGTGTATAGTTTGCGTTTCGCTCCAATCGTATATGATGGCGCACTCGTTTACCTTACGCAACCAGCAGTCAATGGTTTGAGCTCCATTAGACGGATCAAACTCAGGTACTACGTTATTCATATTATTGCTACTCAAATTAGTTGACTTATTCTTTTCGCCCCTCCATGTGTGTAGTATCTTCAGGACATCTTCTGCGGTTAACCTGCTTGAAGTCTTGCGACGCTCCCGTGTTGCGTTTTCATCAGAGGAAGTCGAGGATGACGGGCTCCTTCGTTTCGTCTTCCTCTTATTCCGCTTTCGTCTAGGAGGTGTATTGGGTGGGGTGCCGCCTTCCTCCTCACTAATCGAAACGGGTCTACGTCTGAAATCATACAACAACTTGCCAGTTTATGCTCCCAATTCAACGTCATTTTAATATTTATGCATCTTCCTGCATTCTTCCTTCATGGTTAATGTCTAATACCAGAACTAATTCAATACTATTAACCAAGAACTAAATTAATGGTTAAATCTGTTTAATCCTCATGAGATGCTTTGATTAAACATTATTATTATTATTATTATTCTCAAGTCATAAACTGAATCACAGCTATTGATTCAAGAAATTAAAATCTGTACTATTGTCTTCTAAAGTTCTAAAGTTACCCTATTATTACACACATATATATATTTTAAGTATACAGTGGTATTAATTATTTCACTGTACATAGTGAATTAAGTGGAATAAATAGTAACAAACTGAGATCATCATATAAAGTAGCAAAATCCTCAGGAATTCAGTTCACTCAGTAGCCAATGAAAATCATATTCACTGAATTACTGGCAAACATGCATATTCCATTACTTCATTTGTTTATGAAATAACTAGTCCTTGTACACCGATGAAGACATGCAGTCTACTCAGTAACCAGCGAATAACATATCCACCAATTACTGGCAAACATAAACACATCTGACTTCTGCAATCCTTAACTGATGCAAATGTGCAGTCTACTCAGTAACCAGCGAATAACGTATTCACCATATTCACTGAATTACTGGCACACATAGACACATCAACTTCCACAATCCTTAACTGATGCAAACATGCAGTCTACTCAGTAACCTGCGAATAACATATTCACCGAATTACTGGCAAACATAGACACATCTGACTTCTACAATCTATAACTGATGCAAACATGCAGTCTACTCAGTAACCAGCGAATAACATATTCACTGAATTACTGGCAAACATAGACACATCTGACTTCTACCATCTTTAATTGTTGCAAACATGCAGTCCACTCAATAACCAGCAAATAACATATTCACCTTATTCACTGGATTACTGGCAAACATAGACACATCTGACTTCCATCTTTTCTAGTAATTAAATGCCTTATTTGTTTACTTATTACTATTATTATTTTTCTGTGTGTGATCAAATTTCATATGTAAGATTTGACCCACACTTACATACATACATGGCAGTTAAATAAAAGCTTGTAAAATAATCACCAACATCAGAATTTGTTAACCTTTGAAATTACCTGTTAATGTGTAGCTGTAGTAACAGGATAATTATGCACAATTAAATTATAGACTAAATTAATGAGATCATCTTTGTATATGAAATGTTTTCATGGATACTTTTATCATAGGTACCCAGGTAAGTTACTATAAGTATACAAAATGTTTCTTCCTCAATCGGTCATGGTTAGAAATAAAACCAAATAATATATTCAATGAAACACATCAGTATTGCTGAACAGCCTGAGCCTTTAGGTATATAATGGTTGGTATGGGTATATCCTACAATATATAGATGTTTGTTCTCGGGTCTTGGGTGTTTAATATGTATTTAAGTATGTATCTATATCTATAAAATAATATTTATCCGTTGCTTAGTACCCATAACACAAGCTTTGCTAAGCTTACTTTGGGACTAGGTCAATTGGTGTGAATCGTCCCGTGATATTTATTTTATTTATAGATAATTAACAGATCACGTTTAATATATATATTTTTTTTAATTGTGGTCAAACTTCATTGATAATACTGTAATTACGTTATCGCTGCTTATACACCGTAGACACCGCGGTCTCTTAGATAATCTAAGGCCGCGGTAGGCACAGTATTTTTAGAAAATTTTATTCGTAAAATGAGAGCCATCAAGCATCGACGCTCAGCATAGTACCTGGGTTCAGATCAGGCCTAGCGGTGGTGGTTCATTAGTAAAACGTTAATGCTAGTAAATATTACAGAATTATCGTGACTTTTAGGGAATAAAACAATATTGTTTGATATAGAAGTAAGTAAGTATCATGATCTCTAAGACATAAAATAATTCGTACCTTTTTCTTCCCTTCCGGTTCATTGCCACTTCTGAATTATTAAAACAACCTTACTCCCTTTCGTTGAATGGTTTATTATGTTCAACAATGTGCCGCAATATACTATGATAACAATCTGATATCTGTTTCGGAATCACCGATGGCTCATTCCTTACAATTTTCCTTTTTAACACCCATTCTATTTTTGCATCATCCTCCTTTTTCAACCAAAAACAATCCCTCCTTCTCTCTTGTTTTTTTTTTTATCATCCGAAGCCAATTCCGGAGTTGCCTTTTAAAA
>NC_133494.1:8385900-8395382 GCF_025370935.1 Choristoneura fumiferana
TAACGCGACAAGTAGGTAATGTTAACATACAATTCATTTTATTTACAGTCCGTCTTTTTTACACACACGTATACACTTATGTTATTGTTGTTATACACACGTATGTATGTTCCAACAATCGGCTGCAATGCCCAGTATTTTTGATACATTTTGCCAAAAAATATTGACGCATTTGCGACGTAAAGTGAGTCGTACTGCGTAAAGTACTTGTACTATTTCTTATTCTATGGTAAGAGGCGCGCGCGTGCACGCCACGCGTCAGTGCGCGGCAACACTGAATCACCTCAACGTGGGGAGGCCCGATATGTACTTATAGGTCGGCGGCGGAATGGCGTAGTGACACCCCCTGGTACGGCTTATTCCGTTCGGAATAAGAGTCTGTTGGATACGTATTTCTGAAACTTTGAATAAGTACATATTTTACACTTGACTGTAAGGTGCTTTAGGGTAATTCTGTAAACGGGGTTATTCCATTTATTTAAAAATTTCTCCTAAACGTGTTGATGTTTAACCACTGGCAGCACTTAAATGGACGCCCCATTTACCGCTCCTCGCGTCTCTCCAGATGATGCGAGGCGCTGACATCGGTTGGACGTGCAATATATATTTTTTTGGATCGAGTGCATTTTCGTGCCAAAAATTAAATACGAAATAACCCAACACCGCTATCTCTAAAACCTGATAAGCTACAAGATTGAACTATTATGTTATGACAAATAATCGTTTTTTGCGAATGACTGTGTCAGTCTAAAAGGCCTAGCTATAGTTTAAATTTTTTCCCGAATTACCACCTTTAGGGGTTATTCCAGTGAAGTGATTCCGAAATAACCCCAGCTTACTTTAGTATGGTAATTGTCTGAGGTATCAAACTTTCAACTTTTCAAGATTTTTATTTTTTATTTGTGGTGTAAGGGGGCCAACCTCCATCTATGGACCCCAAGCCAACCTTACCTGCCCGTGGTGCACCCTGCGTCTAACAGACTGAGCTCTGGCAGCTGGCTGATTGCGGCATAGCGCAGCCAAAATCGGCACAGTTAAGTCCCGGGCCTCGGATGGGCTGCAGCATCGGCGGTGCAATAGGTAACTGTGCCTACGATCGCCAAACTCGCATGCCCAGTGTGGGGATTATGGGCAAACCCCTACCAGAATGAAGCGCACGGCAAAGAGATGGCCCCCAGTTCCCGGTCGCCCCGCTATTCCTTGCCATAGTAGCGTTCATGGTAACGGCGGGGCAGAGGATGCTAAGAATCCCGGGCGATCCAAGGCTACCTAAGTAAACTGACCCTGGCTACGTAGAACGGACGGACTTTAGGACTCTTCTAGCGCAGTTGGAAGTGGAGCTGGAGAACATAAGGTGGCATATTCAGGAGTTAAGTGAAGTACATAGAGAGGGGAGAGGGCACCATCATCTTAGACTCGGCCACCTTCTGTACTTCCGCGAGGATGATCAAACATCACAGGGTGGCGTAGGGTTCCTTGTTAATAGGTCCCTCTCTAACAACATTAAGAAATCTCCAGTGTGTCGAACAGGGTAGCGTACCTGATACTTCGGCTATCAAAACGATGTAGCATGAAGTTTATTTAGTTGCTTGCATACTTGCTTCTTTGAAATGATTATGGTTCACGCGAGCGAAGCATGCTCACTTGCAAGCTTGCTTAAGTGTTTGCTTGCATGCTTGCTTGCTTGCATACTTGCTTGCAAGCTAGCTTAAATGATTGCTTAAATGCTTGCTAGCATGCTTGCTTGATTGCTTGCTTCATTGAAATGTTTATGTTCACGCGAGCGTAGCCGCGGGTAAAAGCAAGTTCAAAATATAAAAGTGACATGGCATTTCTAATTGTTTTATAACTTACTAGTATATCCCGCAGCTTCGCTCCTCCCCTATTCTGCTATTCGGGGCGGAGACAAACTCTACAATCCACACATCAAAGATCATAATAATCTGTCCAGCTGTTCTCGAGTTATAAATGGTGTAACTAATCCAGCTTTGTTTAATAATGTATGTAGATTTAATATTCCTTTGCGGCAAATTTTGAGAACCACATTGCGTTTGTGGGGTTATTTCGGAATACAGAGATTGAAAAAATCTGTAACTATGGATATTACTAACGAAATAAAAATAAAATGAATGAGTAATTTCAGCCTAAAAAGAAATATGAACCTTGAGCCAAATTATAATAAAGTCCACCTTTCAATAACACGCAGAATAACCCGCTATATTCCGAAATAGCTCCTGTGCAAAAAAATAAGTAACTAGTTTTGAATACCAATATTTCCATAAATCAATCATATTTTAGAACTTTTTATATATATATAAGATCGATTAGTGGAAACGACAGAAATATCCTAAGACTTCAAATATAATGTACCAACTTGGAGTGATTAACGAAATTACAAACGTCATGTCAACTCTGAAACATGAAACTACCGTGAGACTCACTCATATTAATATAATGACCCGGATTCCTTCCGTGGATGCTGAGTGTATGAGACAAGACATCGCTTCTTTATTACGTAGGGCTCGTCTACCGAAATCCAACATACCATGCGGGAGCTGAGGGCGTTGCGTGAGTTGCGTAATAATTCGGATGTGTTGGTGTTACCAGCGGATAAGGGTAATGCAACGGTTATCGTCGACACTTTGGTATATCAGGACAAAATTTGTCAATTACTTGCTGATGAGGGTACTTACAAAAAAGTGGCTTATAATCCAACTGCCAGAGTGACGACCAAGGTAAACAAGTTTTTGCAGAGTCTACCCGACAAGAATTTAGTTGCAAAGCTGCGTCCACAGAACCCTACTACGCCGAAAATCTATGGCTGCCAAAAATACACACAAAACGAATTGGCCTCTGAGACCCATAGTGAGTCAAATTGATTCGCCGACGTATAAGCTAGCCCGTTACCTGTCGTCTGTGCTATTGGGGTTTATTAGAGATTCAAAACACTTCGTTGCCTTGTTGAATGATGTCCATATGCGTGAGGATGAACTGATGGTTAGCTTTGACGTTACTTCTCTTTTCACCAATGTGCCGGTAGACGAGACTTTAAAGATTATATCTGACCTATTATGTGTCACTGATTTACCTACCGCGTATATGGAGGGAATTGAGTTGTGTTTGAAGAGCGGCTATTTGGTTTGGCGCGTGATTACTTTTTGCAAGTTGATGGAGTGGCCATGGGTTCACCGATTGCTCCGGTCACCGCCAATATTTTTATGGAGTGGTTGGAGGGAAGAGCTTTAAACAACGCTCCCGTTGTTCCCAGATATTGGTGGCGGTACGTGGATGACGTTTTTGCGATTGTGTCCAGGGAAGTTTGTCGCAGTTTTCGGACTACCTTAACACTTGCACGATAAGGTTAAGTTCACGGTGGAGATTGAGAATGATGGGCAGTTGCCGTTTTAGATGTTTTGGTTATGCGGGGACCCTGTGGTAAATTGGGAAACTACAGTTTATCGTAAGCCAACTCATACGGATCGATACTTGAGGGCAGATTCACACCACCATCCTTGTCATTTGTCTTCTTTGCCTAGAACGTTGATAAATCGAGCCTTGAATATTTGTGATCCAAAATTTGTGGATCGTGAACTGAGTCACGTGAGACGGGTTTTTGGAAAGCAATGGGTACAACTGGAGGCAGTGCAACGTGTGGTGAACGTGTCGACTCGTCATAGGCCGGTGGGAGCTGAGAGGGTTCCGGTATATTTACCGTTTATAAAAGGGGTGACGGATAAAATCGGACACTTGTTACGCCGAAAGATATAGCATCAAGTCGATTTTCTGTCCTCATATGCAGCTCAGACAGTTGGTACGTTCGCCGAAGGATAAGGAGCCCCTGAGTGGCCCGGGGTATATATGATTCCCTGTGCCTGTGGCAAGAGCTATATTGGAGAGACTGGACGAAACGTTTCCACAAGGGTATCGGAGCACATACGCAGTATGAGGAAACAGGACGACAAGGGGTCTGCTGTGGCCGAGCACTCAATGAACTCGGATTCGACGCACTATATCAGATTTGATAAGGTATCTGTTCTTGCGAGAGAGAAATTTTTCATTCCGCGGAAAGTGCGTGAAGCCATCGAGATTAGTCGTCGGTCGAATTTCAACCGGGATAGTGGTTGGACGGTACCTCCGAGTTGGAAAACGGTGTTAAATACTCGTGCTGCGTCATCGGTGTGTGTGAACGTACCTTTACAGAGCGATATTGTTAGTGTTGTGTGCTACTGATGTGTATTTTGTTTCGAACACAGAAACAAACGCGCGCGACTGTCATTCGGTGATATTGACATTGAGTAATAAATTAGCTTCCAAGTAAGTCGGTTGTATCATTCGCTCCATAGCTGCATACTTCTCATTGGCGACGATTTGTGTCTTACCCGCGTGTGTGTGTTGTGTGTGTGTCTTACGTGTCTTTAAATTTTTTTTAAAAAGTCATGTCTTATTTGGGGAGCCTCAATTCTTTCGATCATAATTCCCAAGAGTGGGAGATTTTCCACAGTCGTTTGCAGCAGTTTCTTATTCTAAATAAGATTGTGGAAGCAGGGACAAAGAGTGCGCTGTTACTAACGCATTTGTCCGACGAGACATACCGACTATTGAAGAACTTGGTGCATCCGCGGGACGTTGCCGCCGTCGGATACGACGAGCTGCTAAAAGTACTCAACGAGCATTTTTCACCGAAGAGATGTACGTTTGCCGATAGATGTAAGTTTTACGAGGCGAGGCGTGACGTAGGAGAGAGCGTCGAACAGTGGGCGGCTCGGATCAGGGGATTAGCCGTTCACTGTGAGTTCGGGAGCGCGTTGGACTTGTTGCTGACGGACAAGTTCGTGCTGGGCTGCGCGCCGGCAAGGAACGCGAACGACTGTTCGAACAGGACGCCGCCACGCTCACGCTCGCGAAGGCCATGCAGCTGGCGCAGCAGATGGAGTGCGCGCAGCAGGCGCGCGCCTCTGGAGTGGACGGGACCGTCAAGCAGGAGCCGGTGTACCGAGCGGGCAGCGAGCGCTGGGGCGCCGGCGCCGCCGCCGCCGCCGGCAACCGCGATGCCAGGCCGAGGCTCTGCTCGGTGTGCGGTATGAAGAGCCACGACGCTAGCAAGTGCCGCTACAAAACCTACCGGTGTCAAGTGTGTGGTGTAAAGGGACACCTTAAGAAAGTATGCGTTTCTAAGAAACCTGACTGCCTGTGCATAACGTCGAAGCCGAATTTTTGGCGCCAGAGGTTAATGAGTGCGTTGATTGTAAGGATTGCGAACTTCTGAGCTTGAGGTATGTTAATTATAAACCAATATCACTTAATGTATCTGTTAATCATACGAAACTGGATATGGAACTCGACTCAGGTTCGGGTACTACTGTTATATGTGACAAATTGTACAAAAAGCATTTTGCTAGTCTGCCATTGTCGAAAAGCGATCTGAAAATGTGTCTATACAATGGCCATAAAATCATGCCATTGGGGTTTTTCTCAGCTAAAGTTGTTTATCTGAATAAACAACAAGAAATTAAAATTTACGTAATAGAAAATGGTGGACCCCCACTGTTAGGACGTGATTTTATGGCCAAGTTTAATTTGTCTATTGCTGTAGATAATAAATTTGTCGAACCAGAGCAGAACTCGAGTGAGGTATCCAAGTTATTGGCACGTTTCAGCAACTTATTTAAAGAGGAATTGGGTACATTTAATAAGTTCGAAGTCCAACTACAATTAAAAGAGAACGCGAAACCTAAGTATTTCAAGCCACGTTCAGTTCCTTTTGCCCTTAAAAATAGGGTAGAGGAAGAAATCGACAGGCTCGTTAGCTTAGGCATACTCGTGCCTGTTAATTTTTCGGAGTACGCAACGCCGATTGTACCTGTTTAAAAGAAAACGGAAAGATTAAAATAGCCGGTGATTTTTCGGTAACATTAAACAAGGACATGGTTATCGATAAGTATCCTATGCCGCGCATAGAAGAGGTATTTGCTAAATTAGGTGGTGGGCAGAGTTATTCAAAACTGGATCTTAGCAATGCGTATAATCAGTTCGTTTTGTCTGAGAGTTCGCAGGCTCTTACGACTATCAGCACTACGAAAGGTCTATACAAATATACGCGACTTGTGTACGGACTCGCTAACGCACCGGCTATTTTCCAGCGCGCTATGGAGTCTCTGTTGCTGGGCATCGAGGGCGTCAGCTGTTGGTTGGACGACGTGTGCGTCACGGGGCCGACTGACGAGTTGCATTTAGCTCGTTTGCGTGAGGTTTTAACCAGACTTAGCGACGCAGGTTTAAGGTTGCAAAAAGAAAAATGTGTTTTCTTTAGCAGTAATGTAACCTATTTAGGTTACGTAATAAGTAAAAACGGTCTGCAAAAATGCACAAAAAAAGTTGAAGCCATTAAAGACGCGCCGACACCTACAAATGTAACTGAGGTGAGGAGGTTTCTGGGATTAGTAAATTATTACCGTAGTTTCGTACCGAACGCTTCAAGCTTATTGAGCCCCCTGCACGAATTACTACGTTCAGGGTGCGAGTGGCAGTGGGGCCGGCGGCAGCAGGACGCGTTCGAGGCGGTCAAGCGGGAGCTGTGCTCGGAGCGCGTGCTGGCGCACTTCGACCCCGCGGCGCAGCTGGTGCTGAGCGTGGACGCGGGCCCCGCCGGGCTCGGCGCGCTGCTCGCACAACGCGACCCGCACACCGGAGTTGAGCGCCCGCTCGCGTTCGCTTCGCGCTCGCTTAATGCCAGCGAACGAAACTACAGCCAGATACAAAAAGAAGCCACCGCAATTATATTTGGTGTAAAAAGGTTTCACCAGTATCTATATGGTAGGCAAGAACCTTTTATTTTAAAAACGGATCACCGACCTCTGTTGTCAATTTTCAAAAAAAATAACGGGATATCGGTTATGGCTGCGTCGCGATTGCAGCGATACGCTATCATTTTGTCGGCGTATAACTACGAGGTGCAGTATATTAGAAGCGCAGATAACATCGTGGCGGATTTCTTTTCTCGTGCACCGTTGTCAGATTCGGAAAATACAGGGGAGGATGATATGTCCTTCTTGAAATTTTTAGATGCCAATGTAGCTCCAGTAACGTTACGGAAATTAAGGGAAGCGACGGCTAATGATTCGACTTTGAAAAAAGTGATTCAGTATATGAATCAAGGGTGGCCGCGAAAAATGAATTGTCCCTCAGTCTTGCCTTATTTCCAGTGCAAGGCAGATCTGGAAGTGGAGCATGGTTGCATTTTTCGAGGTCATCGAGTAGTTGTACCGTCGGCATTTCGAAATCAGCTGCTCCAAGATTTACACTCTGGTCATTTAGGCATAGTAAAGACCAAAAGTATTGCTCGAAGTAAAATGTGGTGGCCAAAATCGATGCCGACATCGAGCGGTGGATTGGTTCATGCGCCGCATGCGTGGCCGTGCGGCCCGCGCCGCCCGTCGCCGCGCCCGCGCCTTGGCCGCAGCCTCCCGCGCCGTGGCATCGGATACATATCGACTACATGTCCATTTACCAGAAGGTGTACTTAGTTGTCATTGACGCGTATAGTAAATGGTTGGAATGTTTGTTCATGAGTAATGGCACCACCACTCGAGCGCTGATCTTGAAGTTGAAGGAACTGTTTTCTAGATATGGCATACCGCAGGTTATTGTATCAGACAATGATGTTAAAATAAATTCAGTTGAATTTATACACTTTTGTTCAATGAATGGAATTCAATACGTCACGTCTCCCGTGTATCACGCGTGCAGTAACGGACTTGCTGAAAATGCGGTGCGCACATCTAAAAAGATGATTAAATGTATTGTAGAAACGACTGGGTCACAGGGTGAGGTCCATGACAAATTATTAGGTTTTCTGTTTGAATATCGTAATACGCCCCATTGCTCGACAGGTCAAACACCTGCGTATCTTATGATGGGTCGCAATTTGAGATCACGATTGGACCTTATTCTGCCTCAGGGTCAAAGCAAAGAAAACTGCGATGGAGCAAGTACTGTTCAGCATAAGAGTAGAATTTTTAATGTGGGAGAAAATGTCTGGGTAAAATGGTTTACTGATAGAAGGGAGACGTGGACTTTAGGTCAGATACGTAGCAAGATAGGAAACAGAATGTTCGAAATATACGCACATGACTATAAAACTGTGTGTAGGCGTCATCTCGACCAGATGATGAAATATAAAGGGATTCATTTAAGTTTAAGCAACGAGGGTGAAGGTTTTGATGGCGATATATATCTGCCACCGGCCGACGAGCCGTCATCGGTACAACCACCGGCGCTGCCGCCTCAATCCCAGGCGACGCCCGCGTCTCAGCCGTCACCACCATCGACTTCCCCGAAGGTGAAACCGCTGCAGTCAGATACACTGCCTGTTGACGTTATGAGTGACGAGTACGACACAGCCCTGTCGGGGGAGGACGAGACCAGCGCTGAGCCGCGCGCGCCGGCAGCAGAGGCGGCCGCACCAGTTGCCACTGTTAGCGACGCATTGCCTTCACCGCCGCTGCCTCAGGTCGGTAGGCCTACTCTTAGACCAAGGTCCAAAAAAATAGATTATAAGGTTTAGTGTTATCATTATGTTGTGTGTGATGTTTATTTGTGTTTTTCTTGTCAGGTCTTAAAATTGACGGTGGAGAAATGATGTGTATTTGTTTCGAACACAGAAACAAACGCGCGCGACTGTCATTCGGTGATATTGACATTGAGTAATAAATTAGCTTCCAAGTAAGTCGGTTGTATCATTCGCTCCATAGCTGCATACTTCTCAGCTACCCTACATTTGACAGTTGTAATGATGATGAAAACGCGGGTAGTTGTGTGCCGGTGTCAGTTTCGTCGGGTAGTCGCGCGAGCAGAGCGGCGGCGCGCAGTGCGCGTGTTGCAGCAGCCGCTGAGTCGCGTTGCTCCGAAGACGAAGGGCTACGGATTAGCCCGAAACATGTCGAGCTAAACTCGATTTAAGACGTGAGTTATCCGGGTCATTATATTTAATATGTCATGTCAACTCATCAAAATCCACGTGGAATTACCCAAAGCACCTTACTTGTTTATTTTATTGTCAAAATCATAAGTACCTATGCGTCATTGGGCCCAAAATATAAATCAATAAAAAAGTAAACAGCGCGACTTCGACGATTTATCCCAATTACTACATAAATAGTATTATTATTCTTTAAAAAGTTTGTAGTATGAATTCTTATAGTTTCGGAATAATTGCAAATATAAACATTTTGAACGTTGGAGATCAAACCAAGTCTTTTCCGCCTCCCGATTCGCTAGAATATGTGATGAAAATATATACTTAAACAAAGCGAATGCCTCGTCTAAAAATAAGCGTTTCGATTGCACACCCAACGGAATAACTCTAGACTCACTCCGACTTTTTCAAACTTACTACGACATTTGAAAGGGCGAGTATTTGCGACCGTTAATCCCCAAAATCATAAAAGTAAGTAGTAAACGGACATCAGTCACCCCCATCTCTT
>NC_133494.1:8395482-8430303 GCF_025370935.1 Choristoneura fumiferana
CAACGCATGCTAAAATGTGGTATAGTAGTTAGGTTATATTAACATATATATGTTTTATCCAAGATAGCTTCCATCGAAAATAGCCTAGTGTGTATTTTTTTTCAGTCGTTCTCCATATGGGTATCAATGAAAGGCTCGAAAAATAGAATCTTCACACGAAAAAAATCAAATCCAATGTCGCTGCCATCACAAAAGCAACGTTAATCAATATGTAATCGTTTGGACGCATAGTTCAAAAACGGAACCCGTATAGTTTCGCCATGTCTGTCTGTCTGTCTGTCTGTCTGTCCGTCCGCGGCTTTGCTTAGGGACTATCAATGCTAGAAAGCTGTAATTTTGCACGGATGTATAATGAAAACTATCCCGACAAAAATGATACTTGTACAATGAAAAATAAAAAAAAAAACATTTTGTGGGTACCTCCCATAGACGTAAAGTAGAGATTTTTGTATGTAAGTAAGCCGGTGAGTGGAAAATTAAAAAAAAATCTGGATGGTAAGTATATCAAACTTACAATCCTGCCTGATGTCATTATACGACATGTTGCTGTGTGTGTAATCATTCACTTCAATTCTTGTGGCACTACCTAACTAACATGTTTTAGGGGGATTTCCAATTAATTATAGCAATTTTAGGGGTTTTTAACTTAAGTTTTAGGGATAAATATTTTTGAGAGTTGGTAACTCTGCGCTCGGCCGCGCGCTGTTTGTGACGACGGGCGACGGGCGCGGGCCCGCGCACGACCCGCGCCCGCGCCCGCATTCTGTGTGAAGGCTTCCATATACCGCCATGCAAATACGCCCGTCGCGGCCCGCGCACGACCCGCGCCCGCTCTCTGTGTGTGTTGCCTTTTACGCGAGGTCTCCCTCCACTCGCCGCACACATCGTCACCTATACGCTCAGTCGGAGATCGCAAACCTTTTTATTGGAATTAAATTATATTATTTTTGCTATTTTCTGTCAGTAAACATTTAGGAAAATTATAAGTTGCTGTGTTTTATGTTTTTATTTAGCTACCCGATGATCCTTGCTCTTGCTAGTTATGTTCTGAATTGTAAAAACTATATGGTGAAATTTTGAACGTGATACAAAATTAGTGTTTCAAACTCAGTTAATCCTGGGTAATATAACCCCTGGGTAATGCACTAACTCTTTGATAAAAATTAGTCCGATAAAATTTGCCATTTCCATACATTGTCCATGATTTTAAAAAATAAATAAATTAGCCTTTTATTAGTTCTCTTTTAGCATGCACTGTAGTTTTTTCTCATTCACATGCAACAGATAAAAAATACGCTATTACATTTTATTCAATTTATAAGCTGTCCTTAATTTATATAATTAATAGGAATATAATATTATAATATTTCAAATGTAGGATGCTTCAATATATTATCACATTTACTTAGATTCATTCTTTTCTTTTTTAAATTGTCAAGCATTTCCGTTTTTATTACTATTGTAGTGCGGGAGTGCACCGATAGATGGCGCTGCTCCCTAATTGAAGTCGCTAATGATATGCGAACTTAGAATTATGTCTACCGCGGCTTACTTTACGTTTGTTGTCTTTTGTTAGGGCCAGCATTATACTTGGTTAGCTGTATTCAATTCATTGAACACCTTCCAATGTGATTCTGAAGCATAGTACGAGTCCGATTGCGGTACGATGTCTCGCTCGAAACGCCTGCTGTTCTCTGAGTGTATACCCTAAAACCACTCATTAGTATCTAAAATACAAACTGAAATATGGATGCATAGAAAAACCAGAAAAATAAGACCAGCGCTGGGAATTGAATCCAGCTCCTCGGCATTCCGTGCCACGTGCTATACCACTACACCACCACTGGTGATACAGACACGAATTTCTCCTATGCACCACATATCTCAGCTTGTTTGTTATCTTACTTAGTCACTTAAGCAGCGACACTACAATCAAGCAGAGATATGTGGTGCATAGGAGAAATTCGTGTCTGTATCGCTGTCCAGTGGTGGTGTAGTGGTATAGCACGTGGCACGGAATGCCGAGGACCTGAGTACGGTTCTCAGCGCTGGTCTTATTTTTCTGGTTTTTTTATGCATCTATATTTCAGTTTGTATTTTCGATATGGGTTTTACGGGATGACCGTAAAAGTAACGAAAAATTTGGAATTGAGATAAACAATACAAAAAGATTCCAAAAAACCAATCTTCACTCATTAATAATTGAGTTTGCCTAATAACTAGCCGTTACCCGCGACTCCGTCCGCGTAGAATTTGACTATCGCTAAGATCTCGGGAACTATGCGATTATCCGGGATTCCGGGATAAAACTATCAGCTACATCCTTTCCGGGACTCAAACTATCTGTATACCGAATTTCTGTATACAGACTTACAAACTTTCGCATTTATAATATTATAATGGATTCATCATCATCATCATCATCATCATCAGCCTATATACGTCCCACTGCTGGGAACAAGCCTCCTCTCAGAACAAGAGGGCTTGGGCCATAGTTCCCACGCGGGCCCAGTGCGGATTGGGAACTTCGCACGCACCATTGAATCGCTTCGCAGGTTTTTGCAGGTTTCCTCACGATGTTTTCCTTCACCGCAAAGCTCGTGGTAAATTTCAAATGTAATTCCGCACATGAATTCCGAAAAAACTCAGAGGTGCGAGCCGGGGTTCGAACCCACGAACCTCTGCTTGAGAGGCGACAGGTCAAACCACTAGGCCACCACGGCTTTTATAATGGATTAGTATGGATTTATTTCTTCTTCATGATTATTATTTCAATAATGTATATAACCCACAAATTTTATCGGACTAATTTACACCAAAGAGTTAATGCATTACCTTATTATCCAGGATTAACTGAGCTCGAAACACTAATTTTAATTTATAACAACAATAATAATTCAGTACATCACAGACCAGAATAATAATTATAGGATAACTAAATGAAATACACAACTTAAATTGTCCTAAAGGTTATATGATAGAAAATGCAATTTAAGTTTTGACTAAAAATGTCTTGTCAGTGGATGTGTGCAAAAAATAATAACAAAATGAATAATTTTTGCGTAATCCTAATGAATAGGTTTTGCAACCTCTGGCTGAGCGTCGGAAAGATCAAAGCACGTAATTCTCAGAAGTTGCCGGTTACGGGTGCGGGGAGTGGAGGGACGAGCTTGCATCAAGCCGGCGCGCACGCCATTCGTTGAGAGCTCCGGATGATTCGGTTGTCCAAATTATTGTGATATTTGTGATCCTACTCAATGAGCACTGTCGTTCACTCGTTAGAAAAACTGGAATGGTTTTTTTCTGAATTTGGAATATTTATTTATGTATGTCGTCGTCGTTATTGTGTACATTGGTTGGTTGGTTTTTTGAAGTGTCTTTTCTTTCTTTTTTGTCTTGTCGTTTTTGTGGTCAGTCATTGGTCGTTTATTATAAAGTTGTTCTTAAGGTATATTTATTTGTCTGTAGGTGTTTGTTGCGACTTTGTGGTTGTTTTTAAAGGCATATTTATTTGTTTGTTGTGCTTTAAAGGTTGAACTCTGTTTTCATCCGTTATTACATAAGTATACTACTACTAGCCGAGGTGTAGCCGTAGGCTGAAATTTCTTATAATTTATGTATTTTTAAAAGGCGTTGAAGTGTCTTTTCTTTCTTTTTTGTCTTGGTCGTTTTTGTGGTCAGTCATTGGTCGTTTATTATAAAGTTGTTCTTAAAGGTATATTAATTTGTCTGTAGGTGTTTGTTGTGCTTTAAAGGTTGAACTCTGTTTTCATCCGTTATTACATAAGTATACCTACTACTAGCCGAAGTGTAGCCGTAGGCTGAAATTTCTTATAATTTATGTATTTTTAAAGGCATATATACCTATTTGTTTGTTGTTTACCTACTACTGGCATTATTTCCGACCACCTCTTGGTACTGTATCGAGCCTGTAGAAACAGATTCTGCGTACTCGTAGCACTTACAAAATTGTAGTCAAAAGTATAATCCATAATTAATTTGTAATTGCAATCAAAACTAAATTTATAGTATCAATGACTGAAGAGTGAAGTTCGGATTTAGTACTTTTCTCAAAGTGTTTTAGGGAACTCGCTCTAAAGTACTTTTTGAAATGCCTCGAACGCCGGCGAACCCACCACATATTATTTACGAGACTTTGAAAGATCTGCGGTTCATCGATGACAAAGGCATTCTTTTGCCATGGAGTGACGATGTTTGGCAAATAGCGACCGATGCGATGAACGGTAAGATGTCGAAGGCTTATCTGTATCTTTACTTATCCCAAAATAGGAATAATATTTTTAATCAAATTCATGGGATCGAAACCTTGGAGTCGATGAAAAACGACAGCAATGTTAACGATACGGTTGACGATTCGAGACAAGATCCGAATTGGTCTATGGGCGAGACAGAGTGTGTGTTGCCTGCTTTACGCAGAGACATAAATTTATCAAAAAGTGAATGGGCCGCTCTCAAGTCTCGTATCGTGAAATATAAGGATCGTGAATACGAAGTTCTCGTTATCGGCTGGGCAGACACACTATATGACATGTTATGGACACACCTGAAATTGCCTTGCCCTTTCTCCTTCAAGAATGCGAAAGTTAATCGCAATTCAGGAGAGATGTTTTTGTCCGTTAAAGGCAGTTGCTCGGAATGTGGATCGAAAATTCATATATATTGTATAAACGAACCAACCGACGATGGGACGACGATACAGGTTTTCTACTTATGATTCTCGCGGGTAGCGCACCAAAAAAACGACAATTATGTGGAGAACGGCGAATGCGAATCGGCAAAGAGCTGCAAGGTAAATCTACTTACGCTTGGCGACGGGATGAGGCGAATAGGTTGATGGAGTTTGAGGATGTTATGCCAGCTAACATACCTTCAGAAGAAGTTGTCCGCAAGGCAAAACAGGAGGCTCGTGACAAAGACCTGGATTTATTCAAAGTAAAGTCAGCGCTTGCCTCTGTGTGGGACATGAAGTACGGGTTGGAATTTAATGGATGTATCCGCGAGATTGTCTTGACAAATTCTATTTAATGTACTGGACCCCTGCACAGCTATTTATGTACAATAAATTCATGAAGGAGGACTCGGCTGGAAGTATCAGCATCGATGCAACGGGCAGCTTGGTGAAGCAAATACCAAACCCGATGGCTCAAAGCGCATTGTGTATCTGTACCAAGGTGTTTGTGGATATGGTAAAAAGATATTACCACTATTTCAGTTGATCTCCGAAAAGCACGATACAAACACCTTGACCTACTGGATTCGGGAGTGGTTGCGTTCTGCTGGGCCGTGTCCCAAACAGGTAGTCACAGATTACTCACTGGCACTCCTCAACGCAACTTCTCTTGCGTTCAACAACACCGACTTAAAGACATATATTGAATCATGTATTGTCTTTGACACCAACAGTTCGTCTGTGCGTGTGAACCCGCCACGTTGTATAGTCAGGCTCGACATTTCGCACTTCGTGAATATGGTGGCACGTTGGAGCTGCTTTACTCACGAAAATCCCGAGAAAAAGGACTTTTACCTCCGATGCTTGGGTCTGCTGACCACGTGTATGTCAGTAAATGACTTCGTTCGTTGTGTACCGACGTACTCACTATTGCTTTTGCAACACACGAAGACATTGACGACAAACAAGTCATTGTTTCGCAGCCCAGACCCGAGTGTTAGAGCGCTTGAAATCGTACAATTTCCCCGACAACTGTACCAACAAACTCGTGTGTGATCAGGATGAAAAAGAAAGTTTGTTAGAACGATTCGACGAGGTTGATGGAGAGACCGAATTGGATTCAAGTGCTGCAATCGATTCTATTCTAAAAAAAATCGAATCTGATAGCAAAAGCAATCTTAACCACGGAAGATTAAACCCATATCAGTGTTGTGCGTTCGGCTCCCGACTTTTGAAATTGGCCAAACAGTTTGTTTTGTGGACTGCCGTTATGGTTGCCGATGACCCGAATAGCTCAACTCTGGTGGAGTTAGGAATGACAATAACGTTCGACTTGTCTCAAGTTCAGCTCGCAGCGAGGAATATTTTCGCGAGCTGAAACATTTGGTGTACAAAAAAGAAAAGTCCATTAGGGTAGACAAGTTCCTTGTTGTACACCTAAGGAACTTGGCAGGCGCAACTATTTTGCTAAATGCCGAACGAATAAAAATAAAACAAAAAAGCCCAAAGTTACAAATTCGACGCCTCGAATAGCCGATCCGGTTGAGAAAAAATCCACCATCCTCGTCGAGGAGTCTCTAACTCCGACCGTCAATATCAAACAAGAGCGAGGAAGCGAACGTCATGTGGACCGTGATCATGAGTTTCGTCACGGATATGATATTGAAGGTATAGGTGAATTGGATCGTAAACGTTTATGTGAAAATGACAGTGAACACGATCTGGAGCAAAAGCGAGACAAGCTAGACGGTACGTCTCTTATGGATTCATTGGACAATATTCCGACCGAACCAGAACAATCTTCACACTCTTCAATGTCTTTTCTTAATGAGACCGAAGATTGGCGTGGCCTTACTAAAAATATTGAACCGATCCAACCGAAAGTACAAGGTCAACTCAAGAAACGAGGAAAATATCTGACACCGTGTCCTGATATACAGATAATACGCCAGCGACCGAAATTTACTTTGGCTTTGCCTCTACTTCTGAATGGTAACAGTTTGGGCCCTGCAAAAATCGGCAAACAGATTATTGCTGTGCGGAACACGTGTGCATTCGACTCCACCGTGCAGAGTATGCTAGCCGCATACCACGACTTCGCTTCGTATCACGATCACGTAAAGAATTCGAAGTTTGCCGTACATGATTTTATAGAGACGTTGTCAAGGTCTGGTGTGTGTTCGAAACTATACAATGAACGTGGCGAAATTTTAAAAATACAACGGCAATAAAAAATTGTGTGTTGGATTGCGAGATCAACGTCGGTACTTTAATAGAGTCATACATTCTACCAAACACTCCGTCCCTTGAGATAAAAATTCGTTGCAGTGATTGTCACTTCGAAAAAATAAGCAGCATCCCAGTCCTTGATCTGAATCCAGACCCGATTTTCAATGAAGCTATGAGGGGCCTACAGGAAACTGTAAGTCAGTCCGCTGGATACTACGTATCTAAAACCAGAAGCGAGTGTTGCTTTTGCAAAGGAACTAACGTTATTAAGACATTTAACGGAGGAAGCCACATTTTCCTCAATCTCGAGGCTGCCGAGATTGGTATGATTGCTGCACGACGTGGTCTGGCGAATTGCAGGAAACAATTCACTCTTTCGGAAATCCCTGAAAAATTAAACTACTGCGATTGTCAGTACAAACTAGTTTCAGCGATCATTTACGTTGCTGGGCATTATTACGCTTGTATAAAACGAGCGTCTGGTACGTGGGAAGAGCATAATGATCTTTGTTCATCGCGAAGAGTGATTGCAATTACCAATCGAGAAGTGCTGAAACAACGTCGCATCCATTTGCTATTCTACGTCCGAATTTAGATAAAGACTTATTAAGTTCCACATTTGTTGGATATACATAATATTAATAATTTTAGGGTTAAAACAAAAGTTAAAGCGAAGAACAATCAAAAATCACAAAATAAAAAATATAAAAAAAAAAAACAAAAAACCTTATAAAAACCTCATTTCATTTTTAAAATAAATAAAAAAAACAAGAATAAACAATAAAAGTAACAAAAAAAAAAAAAAAAAACGGTTTTTCTACGTCCTTGTAGATTTTGGGAGCCGCCAAGAGCGGAATGAATCCTGGGACAAGCAACTACGAACAGGAAAAGCCTATGTGATGATGATGAACTAAATACAGCTTATATGATGAAGTTCCCTCCCACCCATTCCCATTTTATCCTTAAAATAATCAAAAAAAATACCCAAAAATAAGAACAAAACACAAAAAAGAAACAAAAAGCGAAGATCAAAAATCACAAAATTAAAAAAAAAAACAAAAAACGATAAAAAAACATTTCATATTAAAAAAAAAAGAAGAATTAAACAATAACAGTAACCAAAATTAAAAAAAACTGTCCCCACGTCCTCGTAGATTTTGGGAGCTGCCAAGAGCGGAGTGACTGCTGCGACAAGCAACTACGAACAAGAAAAGCCTATGTGATGATGATGAACTAGGTACATACAGCTTATGTGATGAAGTACCCCCACCCATTCCCATTTTATCCTTAAAATAAAAAAAATATACCCAAAATACAGAACAAAACACAAAAAGATAAAAAAAAGGTTTTCAGCCCGTCCTTGTCGGTTTAAAGTATATAGAGATGGGCCGAATGTGGTTCGAACCGAATACGAACTTCGGACGAACTTCGGTTCAATAATCTGCCTCTACTAAGTAAAATTTTGTTGTTGAAAATACCCTTGAAAATACTTAATTTTAGTTTGAGAAATTCTTAAACCAAAAACTTTTTTTTTACTTACGAATTGTTAGCAAGATGTTTATTAAAAGAATAGGTATGAGGGTTGCCTGTGTTAAGTTGTGTCGTTTGGAAAAACTAAAGACAATTTAAGAGTTAAATGTTATTTATTGTTTTTCAAAGTTAATCACCGTTATATGTAATACACTTTTTCATTCGATCGAACCAGTTTTCGAAACATTTTTCCAGTCCGAAGTCGGTCTCCAAAATGGCCGTGTTGTATGCCTCAACCGCTTATTTCAGGCGTCCGGTACCGTTAACCACGAAGTCGTTGCTTGATTTTTGGAAAGTGAAGAAATACTTAAGCCCTAAAGTCTGGGCTGTACGGCAGGTGTTCCAGATTTTCGATGTTTTGTTCTTTTAAAAACGCAATTGTCTGCCAGGCGGTGTGGCGAGCTCGCACTATCGTGGTACAGTACTATACGACGTCTTGGGTTATTTTTTCGGAACTCGCCGATAACTTCAGGTAAATAAACAGTGGTACTCTACGTTTTCATTCGTATTGGTAGTGCTGCAGCCGATAACTGCTGTGATGCTATCCAGAACTCTGTACAGAGTCATATCATATCACTATATATTGTATGTTTTGGTTTGGTGCCTAGAACTGTTGCTGTTTGGCATCTAGATAGAGGAACTCTACGTTTTCATTCGTATTGGTAGTCCTGCCACCGATAACTGCTGAGAAGCTAACTAGAACTATATCATATCACTATATATTGTAGGTTTTGGTTTGGTGCCAACAACTATTGCTCTTTTGCATCTAGATAGAGAAACTCTACGTTTTCATTCGTGTTGGTAGTCCTGCCACCGATAACTGCTGAGATGCTAACCAGAACTCTGCACAGAGTCATATCATATCACTATATGTTGTATGTTTTGGTTTGGTGCCTAGAACCGTTGCTGTTTGGCATCTAGATAGAGGAACTCTACGTTTTCATTCGTATTGGTAGTCCTGCCACCGATAACTGCTGAGAAGCTAACTAGAACTATATCATATCACTATATATTGTATGTTTTGGTTTGGTGCCAACAACTATTGCTGTTTTGCATCTAGATAGAGAAACTCTACGTTTTCATTCGTGTTGGTAGTCCTGCCGCCGATAACTCCTGAGATGCTAACCAGAACTCTGCACAGAGTCATATCATATCACTATATATTGTATGTTTTGGTTTGGTGCCTAGAACTATTGCTGTTTTGCATCTAGATAGAGAAACTTTACGTTTTCATTCTCATTGGTAGTCCTGCCGCCGATAACTGCTGAAATGCTAACAGCCCCCCTGGGGCCTACCATGATCTTTTCATAAACGATCCAAACTCAGAGCAGTTCAATTTAGGCACCTAAACTGAATCGTCGAAATTGGTACCACGACGTTTATTTCTCAGAGCTGAGTCTCAATGGTTTACAAGTGAATGAAAGACCGATATTGGCTCTGGTCCGAAACTGAAACGCTAAGTCGCGAAAGGGATGCCGCTATATGCAAACCAAATATTGAATACTAAAACCTCTTTATTTTGGAAAACCATTACTCTATGTCATTCCGTGTTCTTAGCATCCGTTGTGTTGATTACAAATAAAATGTTTACGCTGTCACTAATCCACGAGTTTCTTTTCTCACTGAAAAATTAGTTTTATCAATGAGGAGTTAAGAAGCACGTGAATGTCGTGAGTTAAAATTCCAAAAGAATTGACAGAATGAGTAACTTATACTGATTCGCTAAATTTGATACTAAAGCGATTGAATTCCCACTCAAGTTAAGCGTCATGGTACGAAAACCGCTTGAAGTGAGTGAATGAAAATGTCTGTATCGCTGTTGCTGAACCGTGCTTGAACTGAATCGCAAAAGTAACGTCGTGGTACGAAATAGCGATGCAGTTCAGTTTAGAGCCTAAACTGAATCGTATTAAGAGAGCGTGGTAGGCCCCCTGTACTTATGTACTGCGCGTTTCTTTTGCCCGTGACTTTATACACGATATAGGATTATATCCCGAGAAATTGTAAAGTTCCCACGGAAATGAATTAATGTTATGATCTATTTTGATATTCTTAACTGTCGATTAGAGACACATTGTAGCTTTCTATTATTGGAAGAATTTTGAAAACTGGCCCGAAACTGAATTCACTTATTTTTATTCTGCAGAAATTTTACATTAAAAGAAAAGTTTATGTCAATCAGAGATAGTGTAGCTTTCTATTGGTAAACGAATTATTAAAATCGGCTCAGTAGTTTCAGAGATTACCCCGACAAACAAAACAACAAACAAAGTTGAGATATTTTCCTATTCCATGGGATTTTAAAAAAAAACTTCCCTAGTGCACCTCTGTATTACTTTAGGTCCATCTATGTAAAATTTCAAGTCTCTTGCACCAGTAGTTTTGGCTATGCGTTGTCTGTCAGTCAGCCAGTCATGGTACTGTTCAGGTAGGGTTAGGTATAGAATTATAAATAAATCGTATTACTTAAGTACGTAATGAGTTGATTGGTTTGGCGTAGGTATTTAACGTTTATTTTGATTTTTTTAGAGCACATTTAAGTTATAGCTTGTTTTTGAAAACTTTATTTTCATATTTTTCATATATGTATATTTTAGTCTCTCAAGTGATGGGTACATTACATTAAAACTGAACGTACATAATTCATTGAATCAGGCGCTACTTCATGCAGTTCCTCCACACTGTAGCATACTGAACGGTTGTGTGTTAGTCTGTCATTATCAATATAATATATGACACGTCATTAAAACGTTAGATTTAAGAAGTTCGTAATTTGTGCATTTGACATTGCATCACACGAGCCAACCAATCCCTGCATTCTTTCTGAATTTTAACCAATCAACAAGCACGTCTATTTGCAACCTCGAAATTGATTCGTATTTGAATCATAAGTCGTTTTGGTTCTACTTTTTGTGAGGAATTTGTTCTGAGTTACTCTTCCGGACTTATTATTTATTCGTAGTTTCTAAGTCAAAGCAATCAAAAGCTACAATTGCCTTAAACGAAAAAGTTATATGGTACTGTACTTCCGGCTGTTCGTAGTTCAGTTAGTTCTGTTGTTCTTGATAATGTTATAGATAGAGTATTCAAAGACTCTGTATGTCTTGTTTTTTAAAAGACGATCATAGAACTTGGTCATAATTTTTAACCCATGTTCATTAGTTTCAAATTGTAACGAAAACTTAGCTGTGGAGTTTACTTCTAATTTTCTGATGTTTGGTAGAGAAGTAATTGTAGATGCTGCTCTACATAGAGTTGATAATTCCGTTAAAAATTTAGATTAGATTATTCTTTGCGGATAGCAATTTCCCTAAGACTTGGGGCCAGAATATGCATTCCTCACATGTGCGTTTGCGGCAAAAAGGTGGAGCAACTGGGACGACATGGACTTTCATGTGTAAGGAGCGCCGGCCGTATGTTCCGTCATGGCACCATTAATGACTTAGTACGTCGGTCGCTTGCCACTGCTTCAGTACCTTCGGCTTTAGAGCCAGCCGGCATGGCAAGGGATGATGGCAAGCGTCCAGACGGGGTCACCCTGGTGCCATGGAAGCTCGGTAGGGCCCTGGTGTGGGACGCGACATGCGTTGATACTTTCGCTCTGTCCCACATCCAGGCAACTAGCTCACAAGCCGGCGCTGCGGCTGATGAGGCTCAAATACTCAAGCGTCGCAAGTACTCCTCCTTATTAAAGGCCCTGTCGTCCCGGTTGGTCGACGCTTCTGGGGACCCAAGTGCTGGCGCGTACTTATCCCAGCGGATCTCACTTGCGATCCAAAGGGGTAATGCGGCCAGCGTCATGGGAACCCTGCCACAGGCAGATCTTTTAGACGGGGTATTCTTTTTATAATTTTCATTGTTACAGTTAGTTAAGCTATCTTAGGTTAGTTCTTTTTTATGTATGTAAACTCATAATTGTACAAGGTTAGTTAACATTGTTTTTAAATATATTTATGTGATATTTACAGTACATAAGTGCTTCAAATTTTTTAAATTTCCTTATTGCTAAGTTCCGAAAACCGTGTGATTAGATAGATTGAATTCTGTTATTATTATTTTTTTTCAATTTCTGTTACGTGTATGGAGGGAGAGAGCCCCCCCCCCCATAAATATTTATTTTTGTAATTTAACTACAAAACTAAATAGCGGCTTTGACAAGAAATCTGTACTCCAAATTTCATTGATATACATCTTGTTACGTACAGTTGCATACAATATTTTATCTATATCCATATATTAAATCCTCTATGTTACAATGCCATGGTTTTGTGCCAAAAACTGTTGCTGTTTTGCACCTAGATAGTGGAACTCTAAGCTTTTATTCGTATTGGATTGGTAGTGCTGTAGCCGAAAACTGTCGAGATCCTAACCAGAACTCTGCAGAGAGTCATATCGTATCAATATATGTTGTATGTTTTGGTTTTATGCCAAGTTTTGATGTTTTGCATCTAGATAGTGGAATATTACGTTTCATCCGTATTTGTAACGCTGCAGCCGATAACTGCTGGGATGCTTACCAGAACTCTACAGAGAGTCATTATCATATCACTATAAATATGTTGTATATCTTGGTTGTGTTAAAAACTGTTGCTGTTTTGTATCTAGGTAGTGGAACGCTACATTTTCATTCGTATTGGTAGTGCTGCCCCCGATAACACAATTAGGCCTAATGTAGTTCAAGAAATAGTAGATTGTTGCACCAAGCAGAAAGTTATTTATTATTGCACCGAGTGCCGATTTGGAGCCCGAACGTCATCGAGGGCTTTAAAAGGCACGAGGGCAATATAAATTACTTAATGCGAGGTGCATAATCTGCTTTTCTTTCAACTATTACAGGAATAGTAGACGAAAAAAAATCATGCTAAACAATTATATTAATTAATAGGAAAGAATTGTCACTAGCACTCGATGATTCCATTTTTGTAAGTTTAAATTCGCACTCTTAAAAAATGTCCACGGAAAATTTGCAAGGTTCCCGCCAATTCGTTTTTTTTTAAATTTCTTACTTTTTTGGCAGAGGTAGTAGCTATTTTTATTTTACCCGCGATCTGTCAAATTTCAGATGGGCGCCAGGTTAACCAACCTAACAGTAGATTTTTTACACTATGCAGGCTAATTTTATAGCAAAAATACTTGTGTTACCTCTTTGGTGGTGCAATTAAAAAAAAAAAAAACGATGCAATAAAGGATTTTCATACATTTTTTCTGCTCTAGAGCAGAAAAGTTCCGTTTTGTGCTGGGTATTGAGTGCGGCTATGATGAAATTAAAGCATAATGGGAAGAAATAGTATATTACCTACTGCAAAGGGCGGGAAAAGTCAGATTCCTGTCCAGTTGTGGTGTAGAGGCACGCAGCACGGAATGCTGAGGACCTGGATTCGATTCCCAGCGCAGGTCTCTTTTTCTGGTTTTTACTTTAACCAAAGTACTCAAGTCGTATCATATATATAGTTACTCCTAACAACGCATAGCAACCAAAAACGCAAAAGAAATCTTGTTTCTTGTATGACGACTCCCTTAAATTTTCAACTTTATTTATTTTTAGTGTTTGTTGTTATAGCTGCCTCAGCAAACATAATCTCTAAAATTTTCAATTATCTCTTGTAATAGCTAGACTATTACGGCTCAAGAGACAAGAGCCCTGTGACAGAAGGACAGATTAAGACAGACAGCGGAGTCTCAGTAATAATTAAGGTCTCATTGGCACCCTTTGGGTTCGGAACCCTAAAAAGGGAGACCCAGATAAATAGACAATCACAGACTATATAATTAGCACCATTTTTTTCAAACATAACGAGAAGTAACTTTAAATATAAACAGCAAATCAACCATTTTAGTAATTAAAATAAGAAAAATTATGGCTTGTAGTGTAGTCCTTATGTCTTTCGGGTCAGTGCAAAAAGATGGTATTCGAACTTATTGGACATGATGTAAGTGTCAGAAGCAAGTAAACGACATTTTCAAACTGATGAAACTTTTGAAAATAACTAAGAAATTTATCTATCGGCCGATCAAGTGTTACAACGAGATGGGTATAGCCGACGACCGGCCAAGGAGCGTTCGACCACGTCAAGCAAGGACGCCAGCAGCGATTAAAGCTGTAGTTGAGCAAATTCGGAAAAATCTCCTACACAAGCATCAAACCAAAGCTCTAAAGCTTAATAAATTCAAAGCGTGCAAAATTGCAAACTTCAAACTCTATCATCGGGTAAATATTGACTCTCATAAAGTTCTTATTAGAGATGTGCCGACTAGTCGCCGACTAGTCGGGAAAGCCGACTATCCGCCACTTTCGTAGTCGGCGACTAGTCGGCGAATAGTCGGCAAAAAGCGCCGACTATCCGGCTTCTTACTTTGTACGTATATTTTAATAAAATATTTATTTTCATGTAGGTATAGGTACACAGACGGGGAATTACATTACCTATATAGGCTATATAAAAACCTTAACCTGTTAATTTTTGTAGTATTTACTGTTTTTCCTTGCCCACACGAGAAATTATATTTTGGTATTAGTTATACCTACTTTACTTTACGGGAATCATTGTCTAATTGTTCATAAAGTCTTTACACGAGACTTTCTGTTTGACATCATCATGTCAGCCGAAAAACGTCCACTGCTGGACATAGGCCTCCTCCAAGGCTCTCCACTCAGACCGGTCTTGTGCTTTCCGCATTCACCGCGATCCCGAGATCTTAACCGCGTCATCGCTCCATCTTGTTGGAGGCCTACCGACACCTCGTCTCCCGGTCCGCGGACGCCATTCGTGAACCTTCTGATCCTATCGGCCATCAGTTCTGCGAGCAATGTGCCCTGCACACTGCCACTTTAATTTCGCAATTCTTCGGGCTATGTCGGTTAGTTTTACTGCGGATATCATCATTTCGGATTCTATCCCGCAGAGAAACCCGTGCATAGCCCTCTGAGTGACTTTGAGCTTCCTCATGAGGCCCATCGTTAGCGACCACGCACGTCTCAGATCCGTAAGTCATCACGGCAACACACATTGGTCAAAGACTTTTGACTTCAAACACTGCGATAAATTGGAAGAAAAGACACTGCGAAGCTTCCCGAACGCTGTCCAGCCGAGTCTGATTCGACGAGTGATCTCTTTCTCGAAATTGGATCTACCTATCTGGACTGTTAGTCTCAGGTATACAGTTGTCAACAACTTCGAGCGCAGAGCCTCTGATTATTACGGAAGTTGGCACAACATGGACATTGTCTATGTTTATTTTCAGGCCAACTCGGTCGCAAACTGCTGAGGTCGGCGAGCATAGCACTGAAGTCCTCCATGGTCTCTCAGCCATGACCACAATATCATCGGCGAATCGAAGGTGATTAAAGTACTCGCCATTAATGTTGATGCCTTGTCCTTCCCAGTTCAGAATCTTAAAAGCATCCTCCAGTGCAGCAGTGAACAGTTTCGGAGAAATCACATCTCCTTGTCTGACTCCCCGCTGCAGAGGAATAGGCGTCGTGCTCTAGTCCGGTAGTCGGACGGACATAGTGGCGTTTTCGTACAGACACTTCAACACTTCGATATACCGGTAGTCAACTTGGCACCGCTGGAGAGCCTGCAGCACAGCCCAAATCTCGATCGAATCAAAGACTTTCTAGTAGTTTACAAATGCAAGGCAAAGGGGGAGGTTATACCCTTCGGTCTTCTGTATAACCTGCCGCAACGCATGTATGTGGTCTACGGTTCTATAGCCTTTTCGGATGCCGTTCTTTTTGACATGATTTTTTTTTTTTTTTAGCTCTCACTTTAATGAACAATAATAGTAGGCATTATTTTTACACAATATTTTTTTCACAAAAACACCGCTTTGTTAGATACAAAAGCAAAAATCTAGAAATAAATAATACAAATAAAATAAAATAAACAGGTTCCGAGACGCTTACAGGCGTCGGTTGCGACTTGCGCCCAAATCAGCTGGTTAACAAAGCGTCACGGAAATCCCCAAAACTGTGATCGGCTTGGCCGACTAGTCGGCCGATTAGTCGGCTTCTTTACAACCGACTAATCGGCTAGTCGGCTAGTCGGCCAAAGTCATGATCGGCACATCTCTAGTTCTTATTCCTATTTTTAACTCCCGACGCAAAAAGAGGGGCGTTATAAGTTTGACCGCTATGTGTGTCTGTTGTGCCAACGTAGCTCTTAAACGGGTGGACCGAAATTTGCTCTTTAAAGTTAATATTTTGCAAAACAAATCACTGAATCGAAAAATCGTTTTGCAACCCCCAATGATTTTAAAAAGACCTATCCAACGATACCCACACTACACGTTGGATGAGAAAAAAATCAACCCCACTTTACGTCTATGGGAGGTACACAAAAAAAATCGTTATTGTGCTATTTTGTCGCATAGTTTACATACATAATATGCAAAATTACA
This sequence comes from Choristoneura fumiferana, assembly GCF_025370935.1. Lineage (NCBI taxonomy): Eukaryota > Metazoa > Arthropoda > Insecta > Lepidoptera > Tortricidae > Choristoneura > Choristoneura fumiferana. Next base: position 8,412,332 of record NC_133494.1, read on the forward strand.
GCTTTCTAGCATTGATGTCCCTGAGCAAAGCCGCGGAGGAACGGACAGACAGACAGACAGACATGGCGAAACTACAAGGTTTCCGTTTTTTGCCATTTTGGCTCCGGAACCCTAAAAAATATAGCACCATCGAAACTATCGAAGATTCTGCCAATGTCCAGGCTGAAAAAGACACTCGGTTGGCCGTTGTACGGTAGCATTTTCCTCTAAATTTTTAACATAATTATCAACTCTATGTAGAGCAGCATTTACAATTTCTCTATCAAACATCTGAAAATTAGAAGTAAACTCCGCAACTAAGTTTTCGTTACAATTTGAAGCTAATTAACATGGGTAAAAAACTATGACCAAATTCTATGATCGTCTTTTAAAAAACAAGACATACAGAGTCTTTGAATACTTTATCTATAACATTATCAAGAACAACAGAACTAACTGAACTACGATTATATTTTAAGATAGAAATTGATATGCCTAGTTTAAACGCATTTCATTTCGTTTATAATAACATGACACAAAATTACTGCTATGAAACTAAGTAGCTTCATTTGTATTTTCTCTATGTCGTTAGCGGTAATTCGTTTATGTAGATAGCTTTTTTACGTTCGTAGTAACTTAATTTTGTTCATACCAGTAGTCATTTCGTTTGCAGTAACGTTGTTTCGTTTGTAGAAGCGGTTATTACGCTTATAGTACCTTCGTATTGCTTGTAGTAGCAGTTATTTCGTTTGTAGTAAACAGTATCGCGTGTATTAGCTATCAAATCTTTTTGTCTGTAGTAACAGTTTCGTTTGTAAGAGCATTCATGCAGCAACGTAATTTCACTAGTAGCAGCAACAAAACTATCCCGTTTGAATATCGGGAGAAAAAGTAGCGTACTTATGTGTTATTCCAGATGTCCGGCTACCTACATACCAAATTTCATGCCTCTAAGCTCAGCGGTTATTATTTCAAGATTTTATCCCTATCCCGTGGGAATATCGGGGTAAAAAATAGCCTATGTGTTATTCCAGAGGTCCAGCTACCTACATACCAAATTTCATAGCTCTAAGCCCAATGGTTGTTATTTCGAAATTATATCCCTAGGTATCCTGTGGGAATATCGGGTAAAAAGTCGCTTATGTGTAATTCCAGACGTTCAGCTACCTACATACTAAATTTCATGACTCTAAGCTTAGTGGTTAATATTTCGAGATTTTATCCCTATTCCGTGGGAATATCGGGGTAAAAAGTAGCCTATGTGATATTACAGAGCTCCAGCTACCTACATACTAAATTTATTGGCTCTAACTAAGCCCAGCGGTTGTTATTTCAAGATTTTATCCCTATCCCGTGGGAATATCGGATCAAAAAGTAGCCTATGTGTTATTCCAGAGGTCCAGCTACCTACATACTAAATTTCATGGCTCTAAGCCCAGCGGTTGTTATTTCAAGATTTTATCCCTATCCCGTGGGAATATCGGGATAAAAAGTGTGTGTTTTAATCCAGGTTATAACCTAACTTTTCGCCAAATTTCATCCAAATCCGTAAAGCCGTTTCAGCGTGAAAAAGTAACAAACATACTGACTCACTCACTCACAAACTTTCACATTTATAATATTAGTAGGATTAATATATCCCTTATTTACGAGCTAACTTATTCAACAAAAGCAATGACCAACATGTAATCAATATTAAATAAAAACTATTAAGTATAGTTATTATTATTAAAGCTATAATAGTTTTATTATTAGTTATCAAAGCTTGTAAAATGGTTTGTTTCTGCGCACAAATAAAAAAATAATTATTTGGGTATATATCTGATATATATCCGATTTACATAAACAATCCGAGTTTTGATTTTTATTATAAAAATCGGATTTTTTCGCACCCTGATATATAGATAGATGTATTTTAATCGTGTAAATCAACTAGGCGCAGCGCAGGTGTTCAATACGTATCGTTACATTAGCGAAATTCATGATTATCATGATGTACTTTTTGGGAAGTAAATTATAATTGGGAGCACCACACCACCAAGACGATTTAATTATTATTATCAATTACACGATTTTGTTGTATGAAGATGTTATCTTTTTTTTTACTTGTATTTTCAAATCTTCTCTTCTTTTTGTTTAGATTTCTTTATATGGAATTTTTAATGATGATGTTCAAGAGCAAATGTACGAGTCACTACTAAATATATCGAAATGACCATAGGTGTCCCTACAATATTTGAGAGTTCCCTCGATTTCCTTAGGATCCAATCATCAGATCCTGATTTTGTGCCTATGGGATGGGACTAAATTAGAAATATTCCTATACAAAGAAAAAAAATCTTTTTCTCAAATCGGTTCATAAATGACGGAGTTCTGAGGTAACAGCCAAAAAAATACAACCGAATTGATAACCTCCTCCTTTTCCTAAAAAGCTGTCATCCAAACTTCCAAACTATAATATTATAACTGCGAAAGTAACTCTGTCTGTCTGTCTGTCTGTTACGCTTTCACGCCTAAACCGCTGAACCGATTTTGATGAAATTTGGTGCAGAGATTGAATAGACCTTGGGAAAGAACGTAGGCTATCTTTTATCGCGAAAAAGAGGCTAGGGGATGAAAGTTTACAAGGTGGAAGTTCGTCGCCGTCGAAGATAAAACCATGAAACTTGGCATTTAGGCACTTAATAAGAAATAAATCGATATTCGTTTGAATTTTTTTGAAAATTCGACCAGTGTTGGGATGAAATAGGGAATGACAGTTTATATGGAAGGTCGTCATGACCGTAGATAAATCGATGAATCTTTATTAAACTTGCCATTTTGGCACGTGATAAGAAGTAACTGGATATTTGTTCGCGCGTTATTTAAAAATTTTCCTGTGAGGGGCTGAAATAGGGATGAAACTTTATATGGAAGATCGTCATTGTCGAAGATAAATCGATGGTTCTTTATGAAACTTGGCATTCGGGCACTTATAAGAAATAAATAGATATTTTTTCAAGTGTTTTTGAAAATTTTACCTGCACGGTGATGTTAGCAGAGGGGATGATGCAGTGTTAGCAGAGCCTTCTAAGCTCAAACAAAATGTACGCAATGGGGGGGTCATTAGATGGCTTATTGACATAGACAGTCAGACATGAAAAATTATAATTTTCAGATTTTTCTTATTTATTGTGCTATAAAAAGCCGTGGTGGCCTAGTGGTTTGCCCTGTCGCCTCTCAAGCAGAGGGTCGTGGGTTCAAACCCCGGCTCGCACCTCTGTTTTTCGAAATTCATGTGCGGCATTACATTTGAAATTTACCACGGGCTTTGCGGTGAAGGAAAACATCGTGAGGAAACCTGCATAAACCTGCGAAGCAATTCAATGGTGAGTGTGAAGTTCCCAATCCGCACTGGACCCGCGTGGGAACTATGGCCCAAGCTCTCTTGTTCTGAGAGGAGGCCTGTGCCCAGCAGTGGGACGTATATATAGGCTGGGATGGAAAGTAAAAATAATGAGTTGCTAACTTCGCATTACACTTTACACCTGTTAGGATCTCAACAGTTCTCGGTTGCTAGACAACAAATCCGTAAGAAAATGCATAGGTTTAAAATTATAGATATTTTTTATAGATATCTTACTACCTATCGTACTACGGACTACATAACGAAAAACACTGCTACGCGCTACGACTACGCCGTAGTAAATTTTGCATTAAAAAGACCAAAAAGTTAAAAATAATTTAAATCAGATAAGAAATTGTAATCTTTGCGTCTTATCACAGTCCGAATTATTATAAATAAAAGTGGTACATTTACAAGAAGTTTTAATTAAAGCCTATTTAAAAAAAAAAACCAAAGATATATATAATGGCTTGTCGTTATTGGTTCCTAGGACAGAGTCCGTACAAATCTGCCCATCCTCCTTTTTAACCCCCGACGCAAAAAGAGGGGTGTTATAAGTTTGACCGCTATGTGTATCTGTCTGTGGCACCGTAACTCTTGAACGGGTGGACCTATTTTAAATAATTTTAATGCATTTTTTATATATTTGAAATCAGTATTTTAGCGATGATTCTTAAACATGTTTCATCAAAATCGGCTCAGCCGTTTTTAAGATATTGAACTTTGAAGTGACAAAGTCGGGGTTTTCCAACTGTTTGTCGGTCAGGTTAGTCGTTACTACGTATTCGTAGTCTAGCAATCAAGAACGGCTGAGATGCTAAGATATAGGTGCAACGCGAAGTTAGCATCTAATTTGTATTTATCTAAGTTTCTCTAAGAAACTCTAAGTTTTCATTCATGTTGGTAGTGCTGCCGCCGAAAACTGCTAAAATGCCAACCAGAACTCTGCACAAAACCATATCATATCACAATATTCATATCACTATAGGATTATATCCCGAGAAATTGTAAAGTTCCCGTGGGACATGAATTTATATTATGATCTATTTTAATATTCTTAATTGTCAGTTAGAGACACATTGTAGTTTTCTATTATTGAAATAATTTTGAAAATCTGCCCTGAAATTGAAATCCATTTTTACTCTGCGGAAAGTTAGCAATTTTTTTTAATTAGTCTATATAAATCAGGGATAGTGTATTGGTAGAGTCACGTGCCAGTATGTCTTTCTCTGTCTAATCTTGAATTTCAAACCATAACTTTGTTATTTGTAAAGGTAGCTTAATATTTGTTTCTCTATTCGATAACAGGCATTGTAAAGTTTTAATTTATAATACATATAAAAAATAGTCAAATACTGTATTGGCAATGAGGGCTATGTTTTTTGTCTTTCTAAATGGCGCCAGCGTGGCGTGAGGTTTTTAAGTGTGACTTTACGTCTGTTATTACGGGCGTGAAAAAAAAGTTTAGATTAAAATCATATTTAATACACCTTAAAACCGTACCATTTTTCTAAGGATTTCGTATTTTATACAGAATCTTCCAAGTTTAGGTATATTAAATATATTGACCCGGATAACTCACGTCTTAAATCGAGTTTAGCTCGATATGTTTCGGGCTAATCCGTAGCTCTTCGTCTTCGGAGTAACGCCTGCGCGTGTTGCAGCAGCCGCTGAGTTGCGTTGCTCCGAAGACGAAGGGCTACGGATTAGCCCGAAACATGTCGAGCTAAACTCGATTTAAGACGTGAGTTACCCGGGTCAATATATTTAATATGAGTGGGTCTCACGGTAGTTTAGGTAGTTGACAATAAATAAATAAATTTTATACCTTAGGCTGCTCCTTACTCTTAAACTACTAATACTTCTCAAGCAAACTTAGCCGTTATAGTTGTTTCCCTTGAAAGTTTGATATACTTACTACAATTCTGAATTTTTTCAAAATTTTCCACCAGCCGGTTTAGATTTTAGAGGGGGGGGGGAGGAAGTCGTTTTTAATGAAAATTTGCTCTTTAAAGTTAAATATTTTGCAAACAAATCACTGAATCGAAAAATCGTTTTGCAACCCCCTAATGATTTTAAAAAGACCTATCCAACGATACTCCACACTACAACGTTGGATGAGAAAAAAAATCAACCCCACTTTACGTCTATGGGAGGTACACAAAAAAAAATCGTTATTGTGCTATTTTGTCGGCATAGTTTACATACATATATATGCAAAATTACAGCTTTCTAGCATTGATGTCCCTGAGCAAAGCCGCGGAGGAACGGACAGACAGACAGACAGACATGGCGAAACTACAAGGTTTCCGTTTTTGCCATTTTGGCTCCGGAACCCTAAAAAATATAGCACCATCGAAACTATCGAAGATTCTGCCAATGTCCAGGCTGAAAAAGACACTCGGTTGGCCGTTGTACGGTAGCATTTTCCTCTAAATTTTTAACATAATTATCAACTCTATGTAGAGCAGCATTTACAATTTCTCTATCAAACATCTGAAAATTAGAAGTAAACTCCGCAACTAAGTTTTCGTTACAATTTGAAACTAATTAACATGGGTAAAAACTATGACCAAATTCTATGATCGTCTTTTAAAAAACAAGACATACAGAGTCTTTGAATACTTTATCTATAACATTATCAAGAACAACAGAACTAACTGAACTACGATTATATTTTAAGATAGAAATTGATATGCCTAGTTTAAACGCATTTCATTTCGTTTATAATAACATGACACAAAATTACTGCTATGAAACTAAGTAGCTTCATTTGTATTTTCTCTATGTCGTTAGCGGTAATTCGTTTATGTAGATAGCTTTTTTACGTTCGTAGTAACTTAATTTTGTTCATACCAGTAGTCATTTCGTTTGCAGTAACGTTGTTTCGTTTGTAGAAGCGGTTATTACGCTTATAGTACCTTCGTATTGCTTGTAGTAGCAGTTATTTCGATTGTAGTAACTAAATATCGTTTGTAGTAGCTTCCTGTACGTTTGTAGTAGCTTCAATTTGTTTGTAGTAGCAGTAATTTCGTTTGTAGTAAAGAAATATCGTTTGTAAGAGCTTTATTTACGTTTGTAGTAACTTGATTTTGTTTGTAGTAGCAGTAATTTTGTTTGTAGTAACGAAATATCGTTTGTAGTAGCTTTCTTTACGTTTGTAGTAACTTGATTTTGTTTGTAGTAGCAGTCATTTCGTTTGTAGTAACGAAATTTCGTTTGTCGTAGTTTATTTACGTTTGTAGTAACTTAATTTTGTTTGTAGTAGCAGTAATTTCGTTTGTAGTAACTACATATCGTTTGTAGTAGCATTCATTACGTTTGTAGTAGCTTGATTTTGTTTGTAGTAATGTAATTTCGTTTGTAGTAGCATATTTTACGTTTGTAGTAACTTGATTTTGTTTGTAGTAGCAGTAATTTCGTTTGTAGTAATTAAATATCGTTTGTAGTAGCAGTAATTTCGTTTGTAGTAACTAAATATCGTTTGTCGTAACTTGATTTTGTTTGTAGTAGCAGTAATTTCGTTTGTAGTAACTAATTATCGTTTGTAGTAGCTTCATTTACGTTTGTAGTAACTTGATTTTGTTTGTAGTAGCAGTAATTTCGTTTGTAGTAACTAAATATCGTTTGTAGTAGCAATAATTTCGTTTGTAGTAACTAAATATCGTTTGTAGTAGCTTCATTTACGTTTGTAGTAACTTGATTTTGTTTGTAGTAGCAATAATTTCGTTTGTAGTAACTAAATATCGTTTGTAGTAGCTTCATTTACGTTTGTAGTAACTTGATTTTGTTTGTAGTAGCAGTAATTTCGTTTGTAGTAACTAAATATCGTTTGTAGTAGCTTTATTTACGTTTGTAGTAACTTGATTTTGTTTGTAGTAGCAATAATTTCGTTTGTAGTAACTAAATATCGTTTGTAGTAGCTTCATTTACGTTTGTAGTAACTAAATATCGTTTGTAGTAGCAGTAATTTCGTTTGTAGTAACTAAATATCGTTTGTAGTAGCTTTATTTACGTTTGTAGTAACTTGATTTTGTTTGTAGTAGCAATAATTTCGTTTGTAGTAACTAAATATCGTTTGTAGTAGCTTCATTTACGTTTGTAGTAACTTGATTTGTTTGTAGTAGCAGTAATTTCGTTTGTAGTAACTAAATATCGTTTGTAGTAGCTCATTTACGTTTGTAGTAACTTGATTTTGTTTGTAGTAGCAGTAATTTCGTTTGTAGTAACTAAATATCGTTTGTAGTAGCTTTATTTACGTTTGTAGTAACTTGATTTGTTTTGTAGTAGCAATAATTTCGTTTGTAGTAACTAAATATCGTTTGTAGTAACTAAATATCGTTTGTAGTAGCAGTAATTCGTTGTAGTAACTAAATATCGTTTGTAGTAGCTTTATTTACGTTTGTAGTAACTTGATTTTGTTTGTAGTAGCAGTAATTTCGTTTGTAGTAACTAAATATCGTTTGTAGTAGCAGTAATTTCGTTGTAGTAACTAAATATCGTTTGTAGTAGCTTTATTTACGTTTGTAGTAACTTGATTTTGTTTGTAGTAGCAATAATTTCGTTTGTAGTAACTAAATATCGTTTGTAGTAGCTTCATTTACGTTTGTAGTAACTTGATTTTGTTTGTAGTAGCAGTAATTTCGTTTGTAGTAACTAAATATCGTTTGTAGTAGCTTCATTTACGTTTGTAGTAACTTGATTTTGTTTGTAGTAGCAGTAATTTCGTTTGTAGTAACTAAATATCGTTTGTAGTAGCTTTATTTACGTTTGTAGTAACTTGATTTTGTTTGTAGTAGCAATAATTTCGTTTGTAGTAACTAAATATCGTTTGTAGTAGCTTAATATCGTTTGTAGTAGCAGTAATTTCGTTTGTAGTAACTAAATATCGTTTGTAGTAGCTTTCTTTACGTTTGTAGTAACTTGATTTTGTTTGTAGTAGCAGTAATTTCGTTTGTAGTAACTAAATATCGTTTGTAGTAGCAGTAATTTCGTTTGTAGTAACTAAATATCGTTTGTAGTAGCAGTAATTTCGTTTGTAGTAACTAAATATCGTTTGTAGTAGCTTCATTTACGTTTGTAGTAACTTGATTTTGTTTGTAGTAGCAGTAATTTCGTTTGTAGTAACTAAATATCGTTTGTAGTAGCTTATTTACGTTTGTAGTAACTTGATTTTGTTTGTAGTAGCAGTAATTTCGTTTGTAGTAACTAAATATCGTTTGTAGTAGCTTCATTTACGTTTGTAGTAACTTGATTTTTGTTTGTAGTAGCAGTAATTTCGTTTGTAGTAACTAAATATCGTTTGTAGTAGCTTTATTTACGTTTGTAGTAACTTGATTTTGTTTGTAGTAGCAATAATTTCGTTTGTAGTAACTAAATATCGTTTGTAGTAACTAAATATCGTTTGTAGTAGCAGTAATTTCGTTTGTAGTAACTAAATATCGTTTGTAGTAGCTTTATTTACGTTTGTAGTAACTTGATTTTGTTTGTAGTAGCAGTAATTTCGTTTGTAGTAACTAAATATCGTTTGTAGTAGCAGTAATTTCGTTTGTAGTAACTAAATATCGTTTGTAGTAGCTTTATTTACGTTTGTAGTAACTTGATTTTGTTTGTAGTAGCAGTAATTTCGTTTGTAGTAACTAAATATCGTTTGTAGTAGCTTCATTTACGTTTGTAGTAACTTGATTTTGTTTGTAGTAGCAGTAATTTCGTTTGTAGTAACTAATATCGTTTGTAGTAGCTTCATTTACGTTTGTAGTAACTTGATTTTGTTTGTAGTAGCAGTAATTTCGTTTGTAGTAACGAAATTTCGTTTGTAGTAGCTTTATTTTTACGTTTGTAGTAACTTTCTTTCGTTTGTAGTAGCTTTATTTGTTTTTGTAGTAACTTGATTTTGTTTGTAGTAGCAATAATTTCGTTTGTAGTAACTAAATATCGTTTGTAGTAGCTTCATTTACGTTTGTAGTAGCTTGATTTTTGTTTGTAGTAGCAATAATTTCGTTTGTAGTAGCTTTATTTACGTTTGTAGTAACTAAATATCGTTTGTAGTAGCTTCATTTACGTTTGTAGTAACTTGATTTTGTTTGTAGTAGCAGTAATTTCGTTTGTAGTAACTAAATATCGTTTGTAGTAGCTTTCTTTACGTTTGTAGTAACTTGATTTTGTTTGTAGTAGCAGTAATTTCGTTTGTAGTAACTAAATATCGTTTGTAGTAGCTTCATTTACGTTTGTAGTAACTTGATTTTGTTTGTAGTAGCAGTAATTTCGTTTGTAGTAACTAAATATCGTTTGTAGTAGCTTTCTTTACGTTTGTAGTAACTTGATTTTGTTTGTAGTAGCAGTAATTTCGTTTGTAGTAACTAAATATCGTTTGTAGTAGCAATAATTTCGTTTGTAGTAACTAAATATCGTTTGTAGTAGCTTTATTTACGTTTGTAGTAACTTGATTTTGTTTGTAGTAGCAGTAATTTCGTTTGTAGTAACTAATTATCGTTTGTAGTAGCTTCCTTTACGTTTGTAGTAGCTTCAATTTGTTTGTAGTAGCAGTAATTTCGTTTGTAGTAACGTAATTTCGTTTGTAGTAGTTAATTTACGTTTGTAGTAACTTGATTTTGTTTGTAGTAGCAGTAATTTCGTTTGTAGTAACTAAATATCGTTTGTAGTAGCTTCCTTTACGTTTGTAGTAACTTGATTTTGTTTGTAGTAGCAGTAATTTCGTTTGTAGTAACTAAATATCGTTTGTAGTAGCTTCCTTTACGTTTGTAGTAGCTTCAATTTGTTTGTAGTAGCAGTAATTTCGTTTTTAGTAACTAAATATCGTTTGTAGTAGCTTCATTTACGTGTTAGTATTACTTTGTTTGTGTATAGTAATTATTTGTAGTATATATATATCGTGTAGTTAGTATACTTTAGACGTTTGTATGGTAAATCGTTTGTAGTACTAATATTGTGTAGTAGCAGTAATTCGTTTGTAGTAACTAAATATCGTTTGTAGTAGCTTTATTTACGTTTGTAGTAACTTGATTTGTTTGTAGTAGCAGTAATTTCGTTTGTAGTATAAATAATCGTTTGTAGTAGCTTCATTTACGTTTGTAGTAACTTGATTTTGTTTGTAGTAGCAGTAATTTCGTTTGTAGTAACTAAATATCGTTTGTAGTAGCTTCATTTACGTTTGTAGTAACTTGATTTTGTTTGTAGTAGCAGTAAATTCGTTTGTAGTAACGAAATATCGTTTGTAGTAGTTCATTTACGTTTGTAGTAACTTGATTTTGTTTGTAGTAGCAGTAATTTCGTTTGTAGTAACTAAATATCGTTTGTAGTAGCTTCATTTACGTTTGTAGTAACTTGATTTTGTTTGTAGTAGCAGTAAATTCGTTTGTAGTAACGAAATATCGTTTGTAGTAGCTTTCTTTATGTTTGTAGTAGCTTGATTTTGTCTGTAGTAGCAGAAATTTCGTTTGCAGTAGCTTCCTTTACGTTTGTAGTAGCTTCAATTTGTTTGTAGTAGCAGTTATTTCGTTTGTAGTAACGTCAAACTTGATTTTGTTTGTAGTAGCAGTCATTTCGTTTGTAGTAACCTAATTTCGTATTTTTTTTTATGTTTGTAGTAGCAGTCATTTCATTTGTAGTAGCGTAATTTTGTTTGTAGTAGTATATTTACGTTTGTGGTAACTTGATTTTGTTTGTACTAGCAGTCATTTCGTTTGTAGTAGTTTATTCACGTTTGTAGTAACTTCATTTCCCTTGAAGTAGCATTCATCAGTTTGTATTTAATTTATTTAGTTACTGCCAACTAAAAAAAAGATAATTGTAACACAAATACACGACTACAAACGATATTAGGTTACTAAAAAGTAATAACGTTATTTTGTTGTAGTGACAATCATTACGTTTGTAGTGTCTTTATTTCATTTGTACTAAACGTTCATTTCGTTTGTACTTACTTTATTTTGTTTGTAGTAGCACTAATTTAGACCATATTAACTTTATTAGTTTTTTAGCTGTGCTAACGGCGTTTGTAGTAACTTTATTTTGTTTGTAATAGTGGTTATTACCTTTGTTGTGACCTTTTTTAGTTTGTAGCAGTGGTAATTTTGTTAATAGTGTTAGAATTATTACGATTGTATGCCAAATTTTCTAGTATAGCATAATGCAAATGATTCGATTCAAGAATCAAACTACTAAACTTTAGGGCCACTTCAAACTCCTCGTATTCTTTTTTAGAGCTTCTGCAAACGAAAAAATTGATACTACAATCAACTACAAACGGAATGATAGTGTAGAAACAAAAAAAAAATTTTTTGAATTTTTTTTTTTTCAAAGTGCTCTAATTTTTTTTAGAGTTACTACAAAACGAAATCATTGTTACTACAATCAACTACATACCGAAATCTATGAGAATCATGAAAGAACAATGAGATTTTCCAAAGTCGGGTGCTACAAGTATAGGTGCAAAGTTTACTTGAGAGAAAAAAAATTTTTTTTTTTACTACAAACGAAATGTTTTCTACTACAATCAACTACAAACGATTCTCTTTCAGAATCAATGACTCAATTTGAGGGTCGATGAAATGGGGGATGAGTTTTTTTCAAAGTCCTGTAATTTTTTTTAGAGCTACTACAAACGAAAAAAATTGTATTACAATCAACTACATACCAAAATCTATAAGAATAAAATAAAAATAAAATGTTTTTCAAATGTCGGGTGCTAACTTCACACAGCCTAGTTTGCGGTCACAAAGTTACTCACGCAAAACATTGCACGTGTCATAAACACGCTCAAGTGAAACCGCATTAAGAACTTTATGAGAATAATCATCATCTATTGTTTTTCTTTTATAATAAACCTAAGATTGAAGTCAAAAGTAATGTATTTATGTATGTATGTTAACTCTTTATTGTACAAAAGAAAAGAAACAAAACACAATTGACAAACTTTGACATACTTTTACAAAGGCGGACTTATCCCTTTAATAATAATGTCCATCAGTAAAAAAAAAACGACGAAGTTTGTTTGTTTTTACTCTTTTATTGTATAAAAACGAAAAACAAAAAGGCTACAAAAAATAAATTAAGTGAAGTCTCCAACAAACACTTAAATGAATCTTACTTTCGCAAAATTATACATTTTTATATTATCTACATGAAAGTAGTAATTTGATGATTTCTTTCAATGAATATGTAACCTACCAAATAAGTGAAACATTGTGATTGTTTATTAGTTTACTCGGATGTTCCGCAAATAAATTATCATTTCATTTCAATAGGTCCGTTACTGTTGTGAGCGAAAGAATAAGCCGTTCTTACCCCAAATTGATTTCGTCCAAAAATAATTCTTTATATTGGGAACTGTTTTCCAACCAAAAATAACTTACTTAGTGTGTGGCAGAAATAATTATAAGTACCTACCATATTAATTGCTTCTTCGTGACACACGATTAATGTTTCTATTACTGCACGTTTAATCTTAATTTTTTAATAAACGTGTTTGAGGTAAATGCTACTTATTTTGCGCACATCGATTGTATTAGTAAATGTTCACGTAACTGTAAGCTTACATTAATTGATGCAGTAAAATGAAGTTAAACGTCATTTAATTCTAAAGGTTTTCTTGCCAGACTTAAAATCCTTTGGATTTCTTCAACGCATTATTGAATTAATTTTAACACAACAACCTTAGCCTAAAGGCACTATTAATTGTGCTAACACCGCTATTGTTCGTGTCGCAATTTTAGATATTGACGACTCAATCTATATCAGCGTCAGTTATCAATCAATTTGATTGCACCCACACGAACTTCATAACGAACTTACAAAAAAATAATGATATTACAAGATCAAATAACAATTGAACTGTATGTACTCTAGCATGCAAGGTCTTCAAGTGTCTTTTATCTGCCAGAATTAAGTCCAATGAACAAATCGAAGATCTACATTTGAGTTGGCTTAACACTAGTGTACGTGCACAATAGAATAGAGTAAATAGTTTTTTTATCTACGATTTTTAGAGTAAAACCAACATCAAAATATAGAAAGTTGTAAATTGCTTTTAATTGACACTAATCTTGGATCTTGGTAAAAACTTTATAATAATAATAATAATAATAATAATTAATTCATTTATTCATCAAACATTAAAAAAATCTGTAAAATAGAAACATAACTTTAAAAAATCTCTTAACCTGTCCTCTCCCAGAGGCACAAATTTGTGCCCAAATTTCTTTCATCCTGTTATCCTGGGAGATGACAGATTAATCATTCGATGAAGTCGCTACTAAGATAACATTAAAACTAGAACATTAATTATTAACAGAAAGGACCAATTGATATTAAATCAAGCCACTAACAATGTTAGGGGACTTATAGCGATCAGGCTAGAAGATGTAGGACAGCACTTTGTCAAACCCCAATTACTTACAAACAAGGTTTGAAGGGCAGTAAAAATCTTTTTACATAAATATGAACATGATCCCTATTCAATCAAATTAAACCACAACGACCAGTGATGGATGTCGCAACATTAATATAACAGACGGGTCGAGCGGGTCATTCGTTCGGAAAGATATATGGATAGATAAAAATATAGACTTATGAGGCATTATGTAACAGACAATTCATATTTTGAGCTATGCTATTTGGGATGGAATACTTTGTCCTGTTAAACTAGAATTAAATGGCATTATATCTATCCCACTAATATTATAACTAAATGCGAAGGTTTATAAGTCTGTTTGTTTGTTACCTCATGACGTCTACACCCAGAACCGATTTAAATTAAATTCGGTATAAGTATAGATAATTTTTAGTCCGGGGAAGGACATAGGACAGTTTTTATCCCGGAAAATTGCATAGTTCCCACGGGATAGCGATAAACGAATTCTACGCGGACGAGTCGCGGGCAACAGGGTATTATTATATAAATCTTATATTTGTTGAACTCTTGCAACACATTACATCTAAATAATATCCTATACGTATACAACGACTCAATTAGCATGATATAAATACTCACATTGCTAAATACTCGGCTTATTTTCAACAATTCTTTTTAATTAGAAGACACACGACAAGACTTTTTTTTATTAAGTACTTTACCAATATTCAAAGCTCATTAAAAGCTAGAAACACTTTGCCTCTTTCAAAGCACACTTTGTGCAAGCACTTTCAAACTTTGCACAACAAACAGTGCTGATGCAAATATTACGCAAACACCGGCTTAAAATTGAGGTTCGATGCGGTTTCGGTACTTACCTAAAGAAATGGCATCTTTTGGCATTAAAATAATGTCAGCCAACGAGAAAAAGAAATGGTGATGCGAATGAGAAACCTCCGCTCTTGGAATTTTCTGCTGGGTCAGCAAAGTCATTCTTCATTTGTCGCGAAGTGATCTTTCCTAGGAAATAAAACCTGTCCAAAAAGGACTTTTCGATGGTTGCAAAACGGCATTTAGTTTTAGCAGTGGTAAAATTGCCCTATTCCTTTTTAACCCCCGACGCAAAAAGAGGGGTGTTATAAGTTTGACCGCTATGTATGTCTGTGTGTCTGTGTATGAGTCTGTCTGTCTGTCTGCGGCACCGTAGCTCTTAAACGGGTGGGTGGACCGATCTGAATGCGGTTTGATTTAATTGAAAGCAGGTTCTCGCGATGTTTCTTAGAGATGTTTATGAAAATCGGTTCAGCCGTTTTTGAGATATTAAGCATTGAAGTGACAAAGTCGGGGTCTTCCAACTTTTTGTTGGTTATTCATAAATGACAAAAGGCACAGACAAAACAATACATGCTAGATCTGGTTTGTAACTTTTTTATTAATAAGTAAGTACTCCCAAGATTTCAATAGATGTCAAGAATAGAAAGAATGATTTTATCTATACGTGAAATTAAATTTAATTGTTAATAAACATCGATAAAAAAGAAACCGGTACCGATTCTGAAGCATAGTCTCCAAAACGAAAAGGAGCAACACTAGCAAAATGCAGCCGCTACTTCTTCCAAGCGCTAAATTATGTACTTAATTAATGTTTGCTTTTCTTGTTTATTTTGCAAATTAGTGAGAACACATTTTACTAAGCATAAATGAATTACTTACCAAGAAACTCCTCGCTTAGCAAATTTTGTTAGCAGGTACAGAATAATAAAGTTATTCCTAAATAATAACAATAAACAAAATGTAACTTCATCTAAATATCCACATTACCAAATACCAAATCAGATCAATATAATAGTCTCTGTAAAATTGGCGAGATCATATTTTTCGATCAATCAATTAATACTCTCGCATGTTTATACAAAATCTGATAAAGTGTAAGCATTTCGCAGCTGTTTCTTAATCAAAATAACCTGTTTGCGGTTGTAAATTAATTATAACTGTGCTATTACCGGTCGGTTCTAAACTTCTTACTACCTGTATGTCGGCGTAAAAGACCGCATTAAATTTATTTATTGTGTTTCATTGGTGCAATTATTCATTGAGCAGCGACGCCTGCGCGGGTTTTACTGATAATCGGCCTTCTGACGATAATTCAATTCGTTCTAGTTTATTTCGTACGCCTCCGGTGGCGGCATTATGCGCTTACACTGGACATTTAGAAACCCACGCTGAGGGTAGGTTAGAAATTATGATTTTGGTATTTGCCGTCGTATTCGATTGTGCTATTTGACATTGCGCTAATCATACGATCCTCTAGGTACTTTAAACTAAAACAATATGCAAAAACATTATGTGGTTTCATTGTTAGATGTGTGATCGTGTAAAGCGTGTGACCACTTTTATCATGAATCTACTTCTATATCAATCAAAATACTATTATTGACTAACTGACAAACAACACACAGCCTAAACAATTGGAGATAGAGATTTGATTTAGCAGACATAATATTTTGAGTAAAATTCTCTTTTATACCTCTATTCTTTCACTGACTAAAGCTGCAGGAAGAAACTTATATATATAATTTAATAACTTACAATGTGACAATTTTAACGTACAAAAAAGAATGGGGATAAAATATTCGATGAAACATTCTTAGGCAATAAATTGCCATTCGGTGTCACTCAGACGTGCCGATTCAAAGGTTTATTACATTTACTCAAGGTGTTAGGCATTTTTTACCTTAACTCGATTAGAGCCTTATGAATATTTAGACTATTTTAGACCCTGAATTCTGCTTTACTTATTCATCACGTATAGCAGATTACGTGTACGAAATTCCGAACGAAACTTACATAAACCACAGCTTAACCTATCCCAATAAGTAGGTAACCCTAATAGTGTAGCTGCACTTAATATTTGTACATGGAGATCTGTCTGTACTAACATTTATACTCTGTGTCTGATTTCAATAAGCCAGAACGCAGAATAAATTGATGATAATGTAGACATAGCTAATTTTAGTTCAATCAATTTGCCAAACCGAACTGCGATATTTGAACAATAGGTTATTATAAATCGTTAGTCAAAAGCGTCAGGTCCAGCTTTTATCGACTAATTTAGAATTCAAGTGGGAAGTGTATTAGGTAAAGGCTAACAGCTCCCACGTAGTCTGACTATCGTAAATCTGCGTAGCGAAGTCTAGACAGAATTAAAGAATAGATCTGAACCAATTGCCAAATAAAAATCAATGTTGTAATGGATCAGTCATCCCTAAAGACTTAATTAATTTACTAAAATTAATATACTTATAACGCTAAAATTTGGTTCATCAATCCAAAGATCGTTTTATTACAAGCTTTTATTTAGTTTTACCTGTCTCGTTGCATGTCTGTCTGTCTATCTGTAATCAAATCTTGCAAGTTAAATTTGACGCGCACTTCAGTGGTTGGATTTACTTGAAATTTGGTATACTTAAGTAAACGTGAACGCGTGACAATACAAACCATAATCTGGTGGTGGCTTCCTGTAGTTCAGCCAGGATCGTCTCCACAGGACGGAACTCTTCAACGGTTAATGGCATCGACTTGAAATTTGGTATGAAAATGTAGTTTGGGTGACAGTACAAGTACAGCCAACAAAAAGTTCAGTCAGCAAAAAAGCATTTACCAAAAAAATTTTTTTACCGAGAAGTTATAATAACCTATGACATCTCTTATATACTTATATCACGTTCGGTAACGAAAGAAAAGCAAGAATTCTCCGATGCGAATGTGAGTTGAGTAAGCCTGATCAATGGAAAGGATGTTCAAGGAAATCCGGGAACTAAGGCACTAGAAACGCTAGAGCAGTGTAAGTAGCGGAACAATATGTACAGACGTTTTAATCCTTTCGGCAAACCGCATAGCAGAAGCTCCACTGAAAATTTCTAGAGCGCATTTTATGACGGCAATAAAAGTCTTGAAACTATTTAGATGGAGGAACTAGTCTCTTAAATGACAGGAATTTCTCGTGATACTTCTGAAATTACTAAGGGAATATGTAATGAAAATCAAAAACATATTTATTGAAATGTATGAAAGAGCAGATGCAGTGCAGAGCAGATGCAGAGAAGATGCAGTGAGCCTAAATTTGCTGGAGATGTATAGGTAGAGTCATTTACGATGGCCGCGTGCCGTGGTTCTTATTACAATGTCATTAAATTGGCTAATTTTGACAAAAATCACGCGTGTGCGTGGATGACA
>NC_133494.1:8430403-8468438 GCF_025370935.1 Choristoneura fumiferana
TTCAGGATTATTTCAGGCCATCGTGTAGACATGTTAGAACCCTTTGGGTTGTTAGGTTAGTTTTATAAAATCCTGAATATTTACATTCAGAAATATTAAACAGTTGGAAATGTCAAGTTGCGAAAATGAAACAGGTTGCCAAACGTATTCGCCGAAAAAATTAGTAAACCGTTTGTTAGACATAGAATAACTCATACTGACTCCTACGAGATGTCTATAAAAGTTAATAGGTATTAGGCTAAGCTGAGTCTACTTTTCTTTAGATTATAAACACTGGTACCTACCTAACTCAATTAAGTGGTTAATGACTAGACGCGCAATTAAGCCGACACTGGTGGTTGGCTGTGTGGGTTAATTTATTCTAAATTATAAACTTTAATATAATGTATAGCGAATTTAAAAAGTACATTATCTATTAGTTTCAATGTCTAGTAGGAAGGTACTCTACTTACAAGTACTATAAATTTCACGAGAAAAATTACATAGAACATAGATGTTCTACGACTCTACGTGTCTATGTGCCTGCGTCCCGTGGGAACTTACCGCGTCCCTGGAATAATACAATATCCAAGGTAATTTTTTACATAAAATGACCCGTGATTTCCCCTATCTCACCTAATAAAAGGTGCAGACGAGCCAAAGGTGATCTTAAATTTATCTTAGTAATGCTAATAATGTACCTAACTTTTTACTCATAAGTATATGGATTATTACTTGGTGTGTCCACTACGAACAAACAGCTACACAATTAACCTTTTCTCTTTGTTAATATTAGTTCATAACAATTTTTTTTGATAATTTCCACTGTCTAGAAACGTATATTTATTGCAATTGCAAATATAGCTAAGTTGTTTTTATAAGTACCTAAGTAATGTTTAGTAATCTTTATTTTCTTTGTTGTTTTTTTGTTTCTTAACATAATAGTAGAAGTAAATTATAGTCAATTTCGTGCCAGCGCAGTCTCCGCAAAACTAATTAAACGTTGCTCTTAAGGTAAGTAATTTGAGTTAACTGGATTGCTTTGGTTGTATAATAATCACGAGGACTCCAAACACTAGGTACACTTAAATTAAGTACCTATTTGTTTCTGAAGATACCTCCTCTCCTTAAATTTGTCCCGGTAAAAGGGTTTTATGGCGTAAGTAATTGGAATATTTTTAAATGTGATCACGCTTTTGCACGGCGGTTCGTACGAGTATTGAATAATTATGTTGAAATGTTGAGGCTTAATTTTAAAACACCTTGTATATTTTATGTAGAAGAATACTTCTGGCTGAGTGATGCCGATAAACAAAAAGAGTAGAGTGCAACCAAAGTCTATTCCAGACTGTCTTATTCTGACGGTAAAAGCCGTTTGCCATTGCATTGAAATGCTATTAATTTTCTAAGGTGCCGGGATTTTGGCAAAAGGAAACTCATAAGACTAGACTAAAACGAAGAATAAACCTTTGAATACCCCCTAGATGCAGATACAAGATGCAATTCACAGTCAACGCATGTAATTTCTGTAGGTACAGTCGAGGTAACTGAATCACTTTTTCATAACTAATTTCGACATGATATTAGTAGCACAAAGGTGATTCCGTTTCTTTGATTGTACGAAAATGTATCGGTGACCGTTTGCCAGCACCGCCCGCCCGCCCCGAGCATCGCTCTATCTTCATATCTTATACTTCTGCACATTAATGCTCACGTCTACACACACGTGCCGCGTTTTGTACTTAATAGAGCAAGCAGATTGAGCCATTTTACCTTGATTTTCTCACAATACATTTAAAGTAGAATAAGGGCTTTAGATAAGAATATAATTGCCGGTGCCTGCTCCGTTCAGAAAATTGAAAAATAAACCCACAAAGTAGGTACTTATGGAAATTTAATCTAAATGTCCTGGAGAAAAAAATACGACCAATTAAATTGCTTCAGGCAGTATTGATGTTTACAGTACCTACCTAAAAGAGAAAAGTGTGTAGAAGTTTTGTACGGTAGGGTACAATGCTCTGCATGCCACGATACAAACTTGTATTATAGACAGTGCCATGAGAGTTGAAGTGAACACACAACTAAGTACGAACAAACTATTTCGGGGATCTCGGAATCGACTCCAACGATTTCGATGAAACTTGATATGTAGGGGTTTTTGGGGGATGACAAATCGATCTAGCTTGGTCTTATCTCTGGGAAAACGCTTACTAACGAGCTTTAGCCCGAGCTAAGCTCGGTCGCCCAGGTAATTTTAATTAATAGATCTATTATAGGTTTACTACCATCGATCAAGTTACTATTCTATCTCCATTTTGTCCTGTGAAAGCGAAGTCCTCTCAAGTCCTAAACAAAGTAAAGTCGCGGACAAACGTTATTTAAAATGTTAATTTCGTGTTTTTTGCGTAAAGATACTAAGAACAATTAAATTTGATAATACTAAGATAAAAAATAGCGAAGAAAACATTTTTCCGTATACGTATGAGTATTCTAAATATCCTTATAACTATTCGAGCATACACGAGAACTGATTAAAGCAGAATATGCGAAAGGGTTTCCGTACGTCTCATTGTAAAAATATCTTGGCTTCCATGTCAAAGTCAACATAGAACCCAAACGTAATATTGATAAATGAAATATGACATCAGTAAAACGTAGCTGTCGTCATTAGGATAAAGCAAATAAAAGGAAACATTTCCTTTCTCGTAATCCACGTGAATAAAAAATGAATTTTATTTCGAGTAAAGCACTCATTTTGATGGTGTTTTGGAGATGTCATTTTGCTCAAATTGCGTTTTCAAGATTACGTGATTTGAAGATAGTAACTACTTGCTATTCGATTTAACGCATTGTGTTTTTATTTGAATTAATTGAGTTTTATGTTAGGTGTAACACAAAAAATAAATATGTTTCACTATAATGAGCATCAATAAAACATAGGAAACATTCCTCTGGAATCTGTTAACATGCATATTAATGAAATGAAATGAAATGTTATTTGCTGTAAATGTGGTACATTAAATAAATAACATGGGACACATGACACCAATTGACCTAGTCCCAAACTAAGCAAAGCTTGTACTATGGATACTAGGCAACGGATAAACATAATTATATAGGTAGATAAACGCATACTTAAATACATATTGAACATTCAAGACCCGAGAACAAACATTTGTATTATTCATACAAATATCTGCTCCGGCCGGGAATCGAACCCGGAACCTCAAGGTTCGTAGTCAGGTTCTCTAACCACTTGGCTATCCGGTCGTCAAGATTATGTCGTTATTATGATGTCATAGGTTTTTGTTTCATGCATTTGGACTGTATAAGTCATGCAAATATTATTTTTGATACATGCTTCACATGCTACCTAACAGTAATGACTCCCTAGTTAATATATTATCTCTAATTAATTAACATTATAACTGGATGGCAAACGAGCGCGTGGGTCTCATGGTGGTAAGAGATCACCACCGCCCATAAACATCTGAAACACAAGGGATATAGCAGATAAGTTGCCAACCTATTCGTATTGTATTGCTGTTTCAATCGTTTTATCCCAGAATCAGGCCAGGCCGAGACGGAGATGGCGAGATGACCTGAGCGCGGAACTGAAAGAGTGACCAAATATTTCTCTGGATAGGGAGACGTGGAGCCCTATGCTCAGGAGTGGGGCACAGTTGTAGCCTAAGTATAATAATATCCCAGAATAAAAAAACCACGTGACGCAGACGAAGTCGCGGGCAATAGCTAGCTCTTTATATATCAACTCAAATAACAGGGTCAGTTCGAGTGACACCGAAAACAAAGCGCAGAACTCTGTCGCCGTGAGAATTTATGGGTACACGCATTTGTTGTTGGTTTGGCAGGCGTAGAGGGGTAATGACAGGTTATCCCTCTTGTTCTTGTCAGAACGATTCCATTCTCTCTACGCAACGTGACATGGTATTGCGTCATCAAAGGTAGATAATCATTCGGATGACTAGGGAAGCACTCGTGTATGTTTTTTATGTGAATGCATAAACGCAATTAGGGAACAACTTCATTCAATTTAATAAAGCCCTTTTCGTACGTTATACTTTAACTAATAATAAACATTAGTACAAAACAAAGTAACGAAATACACGCGCAAACACATTAAAATTTTATTTTCTTGGTATTGTCGGCATCAAAGGAGATTCGGATAAGGAAGCACAATTGTGTACTTACCTAATAGTCTTGTCTTTGATTAAAATATGAAAAAAACTCGTATAGAATAATAATTGAACTGAAAATAAATAGACATCATACTTAACTCAATATAGTTTCCAACACAAGAGTGGTCTTGTAAGGAGGGTTTGACTGTTTGACAAGTCAAGTATAGTCACCACACGTATTTTAATTTTCACCCAAAAATAATGAATTGAGACAAAAAATTATATGCACAACCAACAAAATACAAAAGAATAATGCGATACTATGTCTAATAGAGATGAGCCGAACATTGATTTCACCGAATACGAATATTCGGCCGAATGTTCAGAAAAACTTTTACCGAACCGAATATTCAGCCGAATATTTGGCATAATTGATTCCTAAGTAGAAACTAGAAATATGATTAATATTGCATTACATTTAACGTCGGTTAACACTTCAATGGATGTAAATGTAATTTAATAAATTTAATTTAACTTTTGATTAAAACAAAAAACTTGCTTCTCACAATAAAGAACTGATTGATTTTATTATAAAGATCTTGGGTACTTATATTTTGATCAATAACCGTCTTTTTTATCTGCTTTTATTGAAAATAAAGCTACAGTGTCAACAAAAACATAAAGCCAGGTACAGTAAGTACCTCACAAAAACAACACATTTAACACAACTCATACATGGTTCAATACAGTAAACATTTTGAGTACCACTTTGCCGAACGTTCGGCGATTTAGCCGAATATTCGGCCGAATACGAATATTCGGTAAATCTGCCGAATATGCCCAATACTGAATATAAAACGAATATTCGGCCCATCCCTAATGCCTAACCGTTACTGGGATACCTAATAAAATACAGTGTACTCGGAATCACAATCGTTTTCATCACTTCTTTCTGTCATGCTGTAAACGATGAGGGTAGGAAGAGACGGTGAATGTGATCGCAAACGCCCGCGCGACAATAGGTACAGTCACCAGCACCAATATCTGACACAACAAGCGTGCATAAATATCTGAAAGATGTGTCAGATATTTTTGCACGCTCCGCTGTGGCAGATATTAATACTGGTGACTACGACCACCGTTTTATTGCAATTTGAGTTCTTTGAGAAGTGGGTTAATTTGATTGATTGATGTTATTAACTTGTTGTTAACATTTTAATGCATCTGTAGATTTTTGCTTGTTGTCAACGTATACTGAGCGGCAAAAAATCTGTTTTTTTTTTGCCGCTCAGTATATTTTTAAATTCATTGCGTCCATCGCTCTAAAGCCTTTCAGTTTTATATAGTGTTTAATATAGTGATAATTTTATTACAAGCAATAAACACGTCCAAGGCTTTAGGTATTGGTAGGTACACTGCTATAAAACACCATTCGAAATAGATAAGCTGTAAAAACTTCAATGTCACTGTTAACTGTTGTAACCTTTTTTAACAACACCAACGACAGAAAAAAACAATTGATACAATGTTGGGCCGGAAAGAAAGTTTGGGACCATGAGTTTGTTAGAACACCTCCTACAGAGTGGGCTGATTACCTGATCAAAGTGACGACTTTGAAAGATAAATTAAATATGTTATGTCACTAGTTAAATATGGATAGAAACTAATGACCCTTTTTTTGAGGCATTTTTTGACAGGGCGTATATCTGGAGGTTTTCTCCTTAGGTAACTGTATGAGATGTTCTTTGACGAAATAGGTTCTCGAAATAAATGAACGTATTTTTATATAATCAAAATAATATAATATTGAACCAAAAGAATACTTAAAGTAAATTCTAGAAAAATCTAAAAATCATCCTCAATATACCAAATCATAACAGTATTAAAACAATATTCAACGAACGTAAACAATATTTTACTTTTACAAAAATTGCTAAGCTTTCTGCAAAATCACATCTAATTTCAGTTGATAAAATATCAAGGTTTTATAAAACTGTCTAGTCACTAGCACTTACAAAAATTGGTTTATTGGTAAAATACGCCAATTAATATAGATTTATTTATAATACGCGAGAGTGAAGTGAATGGGTGATTTATTAATCATAGCACTTATTATCTAGTAGTTAGTAAAAGATCTCGTTTATACAGTAATATTAGTTTATAAACTAGAGCTTATAAACTTATATTGTTTAATCAAAGAAAAAACAGCACAGGTTAATCCTGGAACCGCTGCAAAATGTTCGTCTTACATTGTAAATGAATATCCTTTCAATTCCTTAGTCCTCTCATGACCCGTTCAGACCCGAAGCGATTTTATTCTATTTTCGTAGGATTCGTAAATTCAAACAGCTTACCCAAGCCGGGCTTTGTAAAAGGAGTTGACGGCACTACTTTAGGACTTGACTTAAGGTGTACTTCATCTCTTTTTTTTAAATATATCACAGAGCAAAATAATATTAATTCCTTATTAATTAATAATTAATTTCTTATTTTTCTGTGCATCTATATTTCAGTTTGTATTTTCAATTTCGGTTTTACGGGATGACCGTAAAAGTAAAAATTTGGAATTGAAATAAAAAATACAAAAAGATTCCAAAAACCAATCTTAATTTGATTGCTTAGAAACGATATCTCTTGTCCGTGTGAGCGGTTAGTTCCAAAGGAATGCCGAAAAAGTTTGAGGGCTTACGGCATAGATGTCGCTAGCGTCGCTAATTAAGTGACTAAGTAAGGAACACAAGCTGAGATATAAGGTGCATAGGGAAATTCGTGTCGGTACCGTTGACCATCAGTGGTGTAGCGGTATAGCACGCGGTACGGATTACCGAGGACCTGGTTCGATTCCCAGTGATGGTCTTATTTTTCTGTTTTTTCTGTGCATCTATATTTCAGTTTGTTTTTAAAAATAATTATTATTTTTTTTTTTTTATAAATACCGAAACAAAAAAATATCACTGTTTTTTAAAAGGAAACAATACTTATAGTTACTTTCTCTAATTCTTTTCAACACTCCCCCAGGTTCGAGTCCCGTCCAAGTGTTAGTTTTCTCACAACAAACCATCTGAAAGCGTTTGCGTTACAGTGTCACTAATTTAAATAACTTTTTTAAAGTTCTAGATAACCAGCGTAATAAACTTTCCTGAAGTAAACATTGAAAACAAACATATTTTAACATTATGTGTCCGCAATATTCCACCAGAATAGCAGATTCCAAGAAATGTTTTCTTAATTTTCTATCGAAAAAGTTTTGCTGTCACGAACAAAACTAGCTAAGTCAAGTGAAACAGATACCTACCTACAAAATGTCATAAAATCGTTTTTTGAGCAATTGCCAAGAAACTAATTATACATGCCATGTATGTCGAAATATGAACATTGGTCACTCACTGAACATAATGAACTCACTTACTCACTCATTTCTGAGGTCTGAGACGCGGGAAACGTGGCAGTGTGTAAGAAGCCTATTATTTCTTTAGCATCAACTAGGTTTTTCGTAAAGGTTGCTTTGGAATAGACATTTTTGTTACTGGATGTAGTTGAAGGTAGACCGTGACTACTTTTAGTGAGCTCCATATGTTTCGACGCAGTTGCATGCATCATGATTATGGATAGTTTAATTTATTGGCCGAATTTCATTTATTTGGTCTTGCTAATCATATCTTAGTCGCATCCTGAATCTCTAAATACCATCTCTGTGGCATGTAACAATAATTGCTCGCTTAAAGTAATAGGCTGAAAATCAAACAACAAGTTTATTAAGTAGATATAATCTACAAATCGTTTGAATCGAATCAAGCAATGGGTTGGCATGAAATCGTTACTCTTCTAGTATTATATGAACCGAGATACTCTTTTGATTAAAATGTACAATGTAAAATCTCTATGTAAGCAAGCATTACTCGTAGTTAAATGGTGTGTTGTTGGTTATTGTAATCCGTTCGGAGTAATCCGCTTAATCTGCAAAGCGTGAGCTTTACGAGTTGCTTGTTTTGTGGCAGCCTTTAAAGTTTCACCATTGTTTAATCAGTAAGAAGTATTCGTATAAAACCAGGTACTTAATTATATCAACTAAAATAATATGGGAATGATCTGTCGACGTTATGGAAAGTGGAGGGGCAGCAAATAAATTTCTTAATCGTTTACCCGTATCTCATAACTTCGCTTATAGTTCACTCCCGCGTAGCTAGCATTCGGTAATTCAGCCTGACACGTACGTTTTAGCCAATTTCTAATTTTGACTACAAATTCTTTGAAATTAGGGCATTTCTATCTACCGTTGTACCCTGAGTTTATCTTTCCGATTTCAACAAAATGGTTTAGCAGGCTAAGAAGGACATGTGGCCCTCTGTGAGGAATAGTTGAATTGTCGGTCGCCTCATAATTAGTAATCACTCACAACTTCCAGCCCTCTATCTTGAACTGTCACAGAGATAATGTCAAAAATGTGTTTCCTTTTAATTTTTTTTCAAATTCGTTTTTCTCCTAATCTATAGCAGCTAAAGCATTGAAACAAAATCACAGCTACCTAGTTTTTGTGAGAGTATACCCTTCAATTTTATTAATATTTTATACTTGAAAAATGAAAATAAAATACAACAATTTATTTTTTGACACCTTTTTCTAATAATATCATATAAATTGAAAATAGTATTAGCTACTACCATACGAAAAATCAATTGATTATATTTGGTACAACATACCTACTGAAAAAAAAAACTAACGAAAGTATTCAAGTATCAAGCCTTCTGAAGGTTCGGTTTTAAAGTTTCATGTTCGTTGCCTAGTCAAAAAGAGTGTATTATTTTGAATTTGACGTATAACTGTCACAAAAGGTTACTGAACTGCTGCTGTGTTTGAATACTTTCGCAAGTGTTTTTTTAGGGTTCCGGATCCAAAATGGCAAAAACGGAACCCTTACAGTTTCGCCATGTCTGTTTGTCTGTCTGTCTGTCCGTCCGCGGCTTTGCTCAGGGACTACCAATGCTAGAAAGCTGTAATTTTGCACGGATATATAATAATATGTAAACTATGCCGACAAAATGGTAAAATAAAAAAATCAAAAAATTTTTTTTTAGGGTACCTCCCATAGACGTAGTGGGGGTGATTTTTTTTTCTCATCCAACCCTATAGTGTGGAGTATCATTAGATAGGTATTTTAAAACCATTAGGGGTTTGGAAAGACGGTTTTTCGACTCAGTGATTTTTTTGCGAAATATTCAACTTTAAAGTGCAAATTTTCATTAAAATCGAGCGTCCCCTATAAAATCTAAACCGGTGAGTGGAATAATTTGAAAAAATTCAGGATGGTAGTAAGTATATCAAACTTTCAAGGAAAACTATAACGCCTAAGTTTGCTTGAGAATTATTAGTAGTTTATGAGTAAATAGCAGCCTAAGGTATGAAATATACCTAAACTTGGAAGATTCCGTATAAAATACGAAATCCTTAGAAAAATATACGTAATTTTTTCGTAATGGCTACGGAACCCTATTTTGGGCGTGTTCGACACGCTCTTGGCCGATTTTTTCAGTATGTTGCACCAATTATAATCAATTGATTTTTCGTATGGTAGTAGCTAATACTATTTGCAATTTATTATGATTTTTTTACCCGACTGCCCGAAGGAGGGTTATGTTTTTCAAAGTTGTACCCTCAAAAAGACTTGTTAAAAAAAGGTGTCAAAAAATAAATTGTCATATTTTATTTTTATTGATATAAAATTGTTGGTTACTCTCACAAAAACTACGTAACTTTGATTTTGTTTCAATACTTTAGCTGCTATGGATTAGGAGAAAAACGAGTTTGAAAAAAAATGTTAAGGAAACACATTTTTGAGATTATCTCTGTGACAGTTCAAGATATAGGGCTGAAAGTTGGAGTGATTACTAGTATTAAGGCGACAAAAAATTGTCATTCACCAATTCAACCATTCCTCACAGGGGCCACATGTCCTTCCTTAGCCTGCTAAACCCTTTGGAAGGTTGCCTCAGTCCATGATTCGGAGCTGGAGAAACAGGGTCTCCAGATGTGTCCCTAAAATATTGTATGGATGTGTCCGTTTTGTTACACATTTTTCTTAATAACTTTCGTAACAAAACGGACACATCCATACAATATTTTGGGGACACATCTGGAGACCCTGTTTTTCCAACTCGAAATCAGGGACTGAGTCTACCTTCCAAATTTTGTTGAAATCGGAGAGATAAAGTCAGGGTACTACGGTAGATAGAAATGCCCATTAAACAAATATGAGAGAACTCCTCAATAGTTAATGGCATCGACTGAAAATTTGGTACGCAACGCAAGTACAGACAGCTAAAAAGCTTAAACTAAAAATATTTTCAAGGGTTAATCGTCTCTAGTTCATGCACTTACGTCCCACAAATGTATATTTATCTGTAATATATCTGAAAATGTTGGAATGAGTACATTACTGTTTCATTAATAAAATAAAATATGAGATAGGTATTTGTCCTTCTAGTTAAAAATTTAAGCCATGAAATACATTACGAATTAAATTAAAACTTAACAAGTTTAATTAATATTTTGAGACTAAAGCGAAAATTTTAAGGACGAAGAACATTCTTGAATAATGAAACGTTTCATTTGCATTTGTGGGAGTATTTGGCGTCTATTCATGAAATTGTAAACATTTTTCGTGATTTACGAAACCTGCTGCGTAGTTAACTGCAAGAACAATAGCAAAAACAGTGATCACAAATTCTATAATTTTCCACAAGAAAGATGTTTTGTATGGCGTCGATGTCATTGAAATTTGACGAATTACACGAGCTTCAATGGTGTGACTCGTAAATCGATCGATCGTAAATTGATCTTCTCATTTGATTTCTTTTAGCCAAATAAAACTAATTGTTTTCCTTTTATTGTTGTTTGTGGTTGGAAAGCGATGTCGTATAGTGTGCTGGAAATACAGATTTTATAATTAATTTGGCCATGTTTAACTGAAAATACACAAAAAGTCTGCATTAATAACGACCTACTACAGTCATAAATAATCGTCTGCAATATATATGAAATGTTATTCGATTACATTTGATTATTTCTTTACTTCTCGTGAAGACAGTCATGAGAAAGTTCGTGTCCTGAAATTAACATTTTAGACGGGAAATAAAATAGATCAACGTTATTATCGACACTATAGATTTACATGATCGAATAGACGTTATTGTAACCGTTAGTTAGCGCTGTCGTCGCGCACCCAGCGAATTCTTTCAATCGAAATAAAACAAACTGAATCATATTTTTTTGTATGATTAGAACTAAAGTCATTACTATTAGGCTGCGTTTCAACCACAGATGTGTGAGAATGTGTTGCGAGCAGAGAGCGGAATTCTCATGGCATTTTTTCACCTGTCATAGTGACTTCTCACTTATCGACTCTACCTAAGTGATGTCGATATATTAGACTTTAAATTAGATTGTCGAAAAATTATCATGTTATGTAGAGCGTTCTTTTTCGTATATAAATGGA
Source organism: Choristoneura fumiferana (assembly GCF_025370935.1). Taxonomy (NCBI): domain Eukaryota; kingdom Metazoa; phylum Arthropoda; class Insecta; order Lepidoptera; family Tortricidae; genus Choristoneura; species Choristoneura fumiferana. Next base: position 8,442,014 of record NC_133494.1, read on the forward strand.
TATTTGACTGTAAAAGATGTACTTAGTTTAAAACCGGAAAATCTTTTACAGATAAATTACTGGAACACTTGTTAACATTACAACAAAAGAATTTCAGATGAAATTGAAAAGAAAAAACTGAACTAAAATCATTAAATTAGAATTTGTGATCCATTCATTGTTCATTGCATATTATTATGTCTTCGAGTATTTCACATTTTCTACTGATCGAAAGTTAATTGGAAGAGATCGCTCTTTAACTTAAGGCCGCCTTTTGTTTACATCTACTTTTAATCTTCTTCAGTACCTATGTTAAGTATTGATATATGTATGTATATCGGAAGTCGATAAGTGAGAAGTCACTATGACAGGTCAAAAATGCCAGGAAAATTCCGCTCTCTGGTTGAGAGGAATGTGTTTTTCACTAACCAATAGAAACGCTTAATTTACCTTGCCTCGCTCCGCTCAGCTATTTCCACTAAGGCGGTGCTTGGTTCATGAAACTCAAACCCATTCCTTGCATGCAACACATCCTCGCACATCTCTGGTGGAAAAGCAGCCTTACAAGTTCATGGAAGAAAATAATTAAATAATTTAGACAAAACTCTACTTTTTAAAATGGAAAGAACTACTCCGTGAGCTGTTAAAAAAACCTTCGGATTTTAGAAGCATGCCTCGGGTATTGACGATGCGATGATTATGCGATCGTGATATGCGGTTCTGTTCTGTTATAAACTTGCAAAACTGTTCGAAGTTATCGTAAAAAGTTATGTAAGTAAAGAATAACCATCAGTACAAAACAAACCTTACTGTAATAATATTACGCATCTTTATCTTTTTCTAAGTTTAATACAATATGACTTTTTGTCATGATACAAATAAAAAAATATCAGCATTTTCGAATTCTTCCATCGTTAATTTAAATTGAGAACACCCCGCCTTAACACACTACTTTTATTTGGAAGTATATAGAGCTGTTTTTATACTGTATCTACTTCTCTTGGGTACTTATGTCAAATTATTTTTTTTGGTCTGCTTTCGTTTAATATTTTTTTAATGTACTTTGCGAAATCCCCGTTGCCTCTATAACTCGGTCTTAAACCTTATTAATTTACGATCAATACTTTTCTTAAACTTTCAGCTTCTTTACAAAATATTTGTATACATTATAAACAATTTCCCGTGATTGGCTATTTACAGAAATAGCCAGTTTAAGTTAACTCGCAATGGAAATCAATTTCCGAAAAATAACAAACAAAATAAATATGTAAGTGGTGGTTTCTACTGCACTATATAAATCAATGAAAACAAAACGAGTGCACTCTTCACGTGATGATTTGCAACTAAGTCAAAAAGACAATTGTCATTTTCTACTAACGAATCTCTCCGATTTTCCCCGAAACCCGAAGGTTTTTCTAAGAGCTAACGGATTATATTTAATTACCTATTCTGTAAAAGTAATCTCATTAAATTTAATGGAACTGTACCAAGATTTTAATTACGAACATGTTGAACCTTTTTCTCATTTGGTGTCGGCACTTCTAAAACACTTATTATAACCTTTCTGGAAAAATTTATACCTAATGTCAAATATTCCCGTGGGTGGGAAAGGTTAAAATATCACTCTCAAATCATACTGTCGCCGCCGAAAATTTTATGCCTTGAATTAAAAAAAAAACCTTCTTATCTAAATAACCTGGTTTTAACAAAAGGTGCGTTAACATGAAATACATAAATATTTTGCTATATTCCACTTGTATAGAATAGATTATAACATCGTAGACAATATGACCTAATGACCTAACCTAACCAACTTCGTTGAGCCTGTGACACAGAGTTCCCCAAAAACCCTAGCAGGCATGTGTGTTACATAAACTTGTAGGTACTGCAAATTATTGAACAACTTATCTTATCTATCTATCTATCTTAGCTAAGAAAAGTTGAAAAATCCCCGACTTTGTCATTTCAAAGTTCAATATCTCAAAAACCGCTGAACCGATGTTAATTAAACATAGCTAATAAGTACCGCAAGAAAACCTGCTTTCGCGTAAAAACATTACCTCGAAATCGGTCCATCCATTTAAGAGCTACGATGTCACGGAGAGACAAACATTGGCATTACAGTTATAACATAATGTATTGGTTAGCTGACAGACTTACTATGGAAAGGCGAAAAAAAAATCGTTTTACGACCTATATTCCTTGGAGAAAGTTGTTCAGTTTAAGCAACACTTTCACTTATTTAAGTATATCATTACATCATTTGGTATCACCCAGTATATTAATATACCAAATCTAATTATTTTTAACCGACTTCAAAAAAAAGGAGGAGGTTGAACTAAAAAAAAATCCTTGCTCACCCGCGACCTTATGATAGCTAAGCTTATGCGAAGCGTGTTCATGCAGTTTCTCCACCTCCACACTGTAAGAACTTACACAAATCACACAAACCCATCTATCACCACCACCACACTACACTGACGCGTTTCGAACTCAACGTCTATAAGCAGAAGCATTCTAATTAATTACATATGCGTAAGGGATCAAATTTGCGTACTTAGGTATTGGTAGTGAAACCTGCACGCCAGCCTGTAATTGAATTATGCGGAACAAATTAATTAAATTAGTCCGTTAGATTTATTTATTTTATTTCATTGTAAAGTCATGTACATATTTGTGAAAGGTGTTACATTTGGTATTATTATTAGTTAGTCCATGACGCCCTGCAAGGGCACACAATAGTTACAATTATGAAGCTAATGGTATTAAATCAATTACTTATTACATTATTTCACTGCGTTTGCTCTGTACCTTGATAAAATGTGATATTAAGTGGTTGGGTAATTGACAATGTAATAGTACATTACTTCAGAGTCTAGTAAGTAAGCCATCCTGGACGAGTAGAAGTTTGATGGCTGAACCGCCAGTTGAGCCCATCAATGATACGAGGCCAGGATGGCGATTACTGGTCGAAGCTTGTATAGTGCTTTTCTCAAAAATGATGATGATGGTGATAATGAAATGACGGTGATTGTTATGTGATGATGATGATAGTGATGATGGTGGTGGTGATAATGATGAAGATGATGATTGTTAGTCATGGTGATGATGATGATGATGATGATGATCATTGATGATGGTTGACGGTGATGATGATGATGATGATTGTTAGTCATGGTGAGGACGATGATAATAACAATTGATGATGGTTGACGACGATGATGATGATGATGATGATTTTTAGTAATGGGGATGATGGTCGTTGCTAGTGATGATGATGATGATGGTTGGTATTGATGATGATGATGATGATGGTGATGATGATGATGATAATTCTGACATGGACCCATTTCAAAATACTGGTTAACTACACCCAAGTCTGCCGCTCGGCCCGCGCGCTGTTTGTGACGGGTTCCTAATTTTAAAAGGAACCTGTTACTGTCCAGGAAGTAATTTCATACTTATATCCTGGACACTAGCAGCTAGTCTCCAGGATGAGTTACTTTCTACGACGTTATCTTTAATTAACCGAGCACATATCATCATAATACATATACATACATCATCAATAAATCAAATTTCTTATTGCAAGCATAGGTAAATTAAAGCTGCGTTTAAGAAGATGTGCTATTTGTAAACATTTCACTTTAATCCAGTGCTGAAAACGAGGGTTTGCAAGGGATATCCCTTAAAAAGTAATGATTAATATACTTAATCCATCTCGTTTTATTACTCTCGAGATGTATTTCAAAGTAAAGTAAGCAAAGTAAATTAAATGTAAAGCGTCAAATACATTAAAGAATTTTAAGCAATCCACTTTAATGTTGAAATCTTGTTTGACTATTCAAAAGATATATTTCTAAAATTAGCTATAAATCAATGATCATAATAGTACATCTCGGCTACAAATACTATAGTTTCACAAAGCACTGGGGTCTTCGATGACATACGCGAGTTGGGCATAAGTTCTTAAACTTATGATTTATCTAACATCTCAGAACAGAACCACTCTCTAGAAGAGAAATCATTATGAAGATATATTGTCCTCATGTTCATCGAAGGAAGCGTTTCGCGTCGTAGGAAAACTCCGTTTTTTTAAAAACAACGTATGAAGAGCTTAGTATTTTCATGATGAAAAATATAACACGTCTTATGAATTCTTGTCGATAATTTCCCCACTGAGATTTTTCCAAATAGGTAGAAGATTATTTAACGTTCGCGGTCATCAAAGCCTTCAATTTTGATAAAATATTATAGGGATTAAATAATCTTGCTTTATATGCATGCATAATAATTGAACAGTAATCTATTTTATGTCGAGCCGTGGTGGCCTAGTGGTTTGACCTATCGTCTCTCAAACAGAGGGTCGTGGGTTCAAACCCCGGCTCGCACCTCTGAGTTTTTCGAAATTCATGTGCGGAATTACATTTGGAATTTACCACGAGCTTTGCGGTGAAGGAAAACATCGTGAGGAAACCTGCACAAACCTGCGAAGCGATTCAATGGTGCGTGCGAAGTTCCCAATCCGCACTGGGCCCGCGTGGAAACTATGGCCCAAGCCCTCTTGTTCTGAGAGGAGGCCTGTGCCCAGCAGTGGGACGTATATAGGCTGGGATGGAATCTATTTTATGTAATCGAATCTCAATGTTTCTCGGTTTAGTTGAATTCTACTCGTAACGTGATAATTCAATTCGTCAACATCTACCATGATGAAGTATTTATAATTATTACTCAGTACTACTTTTGAATTAAAACTATGTACATAAAACTATTTTAGACTTGAGAGCGTTTATACCTGCTGGGCTGGCAACGTTGCATTTTTGTTAGTTTTTCTCGATTATTCCATAAAAATTGAATGAAAATTAACAATGTTGTCTGATAGAACACTTCTTAATATATAAGTTAACGTGTCTACTCCAATAATTATTCGTTATAGACTTATATTTTCTTTAAAAACCGATCATAAATATTAATACTTTTTTAAGGAATATAAAAGTATATAACGAATAATTATTGGAGTAGACACATTAACTTATATAATAATATAAAGAAGTGTTCTATCAGTTTTTTTTTTTAAATTTCATTCAATTTTTATGAATAATCGAGAAAACTAACAAAAATGCAACGTTGCTAGCAGGTATATAAACGCTCCCAAATACTTACTTAAATTAAAATAATAATAATAAATAAACAAAATAAACATACATAGACATACATATGAGAAAGAAAAATAATATTGGTTCAGTTTCTTTATCAGGGACAGTCATAAAACTCATAATAAGGATTTAAAACAAATTATACCACCCATCCATCATTATTACAAAAGTTCTTTGAATAAAAGTATCTCAAAGTACTTATCGTTAACTACCGCCATAAAACATGATGAACTATTCCAGAGCGGCTTTATACATCAAGTTTACTTCATCTAAAGTCTGTTCTATCCTGACCTCATCTTTAACTTAACGGCCGTAAAAATTTTGCTTAATGTAGGTATAAGGATTTCAGGCATTTTATATAGGAACAGGGAAATCTTTTATAATTGCCAGGATTAAGGGTTTATGGGTGACGTTACTTTGAAATTGCTCTGAGTAAACTTTTACAGGGCGTAAAACAGCTTGTAATTAAACAGGTTATTTAGAGATTGATTAGGTGTACCTGTAAATTTAATTTGAAAACTGGGAACTTGCATGAAGGTTGCTTTAATATTCACGATAACTCCATAATTTTTGGTCGGTGACTACCAGTAGGGTATCTGTGGAATAAAATATCATATCGATTAAAACATTATTTTCATAAGCATCAATGTCAATCATGAAGTTGTTTTATCTACCTACTACCGAGTATATTAAATCAAAATTAAAAAAAATGATTTTGAGGTAACCTATGCATTTGTAATTTTGTGCATTAATTTTTTGACAAACGGATTGTGTGTGGGTTTGATTTGCTCAATTTAAAAAACAGTAAAACTTATAAACTTTTTGAAATAAAATTTTCAAAATCATAATCCTGCATATTAACACTTATTGAAAAAGTACCTAAATATTTCCTATAAAATGTTTTGATGCAAGTTCCCCTTTTGACGTAAAATTTAAAGCCTAAATAAGATGAATCGGTAATGAATTCGCAGACGGCGAACGAAAGGACACAGCTAGCACAAATAATGTTCTAATGGGTACGCGAAATTATGTCACATTGTGCGTCCTGCTTTAACTACACCAGTTGGAAAGAGACTCAAAGCATACTGCCTGGATAATTGTCCTGGTGATGCCCCAGTTTGTTATAAAAAGTTATGGGATGGACTCGTTAAACATTTAATTTCCTGACCCGATTTAATTTTGGTGGCCATTTTTGTCAACATGTTTGTGTGAAGTTAGGGTTGTAAGTAAAAACGGTGATTTTGGCTGGTACTTAATAAGTAGGTAAAATTCGTACTATTATAACAAAATTAGAAAATATATTTTACTACTAGGTACTCTTTACAGGCAGTTTCGCTCGCGTTCACCGTTAGATCTGGCAGTCGAATAGAAATTTCAGAATTTTACTAAATTCTCGAAACTTACATTTTGGTCTTCATTCACGTTGTACGAAGAGTACCCATGCAAAAATTCTTATATCTTGACTTGAAAGTTAATATATTTGGGGATGATTTCGTGGAAATATTGGGATAAATAGTAGCCTATGTATTATCCTAGCTATCTTTTATTCAAATCCGTCAAGCCGTTTTAGTGTGAAGAAGTGATAAACGCTCGCACGGCCATATTAACATTTGCATTTATAATATTTAGTAGGGTATAATTTTTGGTCAAACTAGCCCTGTGGATAAATTAAAAGATTAAGAAGTTGAGTTCTAAAAAAGCTAACATTAAGGTATCATATTTCGTTGGACTGCAGAAACACGGGTAGCTTTCAGAGTGGAAAACCGTTTTCTTGTAATAATAAAATGCGTTCCCTGACGTACGATGGGCCGGCTGAATAACATCCACGGCTAATGCTGCCTTGGGAACCGTCAGGGAAAATGTACGAGTATAACATGACTTAAGTTTTTAAGGTAACCTTTTCCAAGAAGCGTGAAAACAAAGAATTTTTCATGATTACGTTGATGACGAGACGGTCCACTGTATACTACTAAAAATGTAATATTGCTTGTGTGTAATAATAAAATTTCCATTTTCATTTTTCATTTGGGTAAGAAATATGATGACAAGACAAAGACGAGTGGTGGAAGGATAGGGGCTCAATAACCCAGCACTGGAATACCTTAATGGGCTAAGAAAAACAAACGTGAACTCAGTAAAGAAACTATAAAATAGTTTAGTGACGTCATTGAGCTTTACCTCATCGCTCAAGTAGCGTCGCCCGCGACTTTGTAAGGCTAGTTTTACTATGATTGTTTTTTTTGGAGTCTTTTGTACTTTTTATTTCAACTCCAAATTTGTTACTCGGTGAAACCATATCGAAAATACAAACTGAGACATGGATGCACAGAAAAACCAGAAAAAGAGACCAGCGCTGGCAACCTGAAATATGTGCATAGAAGAAATTTGTGTCTAGACTCCTGTCCAGCGGTGGTGTAGGGGTTATAGTACGCAGCACGGATTTCTGAGGACCTGGGTTCGATTCCCAGCGCTGGTCTCTTTTTCTGGTTTTTCTGTGCATCCAAGTCTCAGTTTGTATTTTCGATATGGGCTAGTTTTACTTTTAAATTTTCCAACTGTCCCTATGCAAAACACTTCATTTTGTTGCGACAATAATATCTTATACATTTACATCCATCCATGCTTTTAATATTATAAATGCGAAAGTGTGTGTGTTTGTGTGTATGTTTGTCTCTCTTTCACGTCGAAACGTAGCGACGGATCGACGTGATTTTTGGCAAATAGATAGTTTATGGGTCAGAGAGTGACATAGGCTACTTTTTATCCCGGAAAAATGGACAGTTCGGTTGGGTCGAACAGCGCGCGATCACCGAATTCCACGCGGGCGAAGCCGCGGGAAAAACAATACAATACAATACAATACAAAGACTCTTTATTGTACACCAGACATAGTAAGCGATACAGAAAACAAATTATTAAAATTACAAGGTGAGCAATAGGCGGCCTTATCGCTTAAGAGCGATCTCTTCCAACCCAGTACCTAGTAGTAATATATATTCAGGTTCACATTAACGTTATTATTTGAAATAATATATGCGTTCAGAAAACAATATGATGTTTTACTTACTTTGATGTTCTTGCAAAATCAACAACATAATTTGACTACACGCAGCGCTGCTTTTAATTAATATAAAGTTCATACCGATATCTATTTCACTGTAAGTATACAGCGGCAAGCAATCATTTGAAGCGTCAATATTTGGATAACATTACCAAAACGTCAACATTTCTAAGGCTAACACGTCGTCAGTAACTACATAATTATATACGTAATCGATAACGGCAATTGAGACGTAATCCTCTTATTTGACAGTTGCCTGAGCAGCAGCTAAACTGAGCTAACTTCAATCCAATTCAATTTTAAAATGTATATACATAAGCTTCATCGATACTGTCAACGATTTAGCCAATGTCCAGGTTAAAGGGGATACCTAACTACTGTCAATTTTAATTAACTGTTGTTCATTGCCTCGTGTTAACTTAACATTTTTTTGTTTTTATCTCTCACTTTGCCTTTTGGTTTTGCAAGACAGAGAGAAAACATAATTTAGCTAAATGAAGTTATAAAAGTAAGTTTAAGGAGCTATCTTAAAACCGTTATTAAGATCTTGAAATATAATATAAATAATATAATACTAAAACAACTGTTAACTTACTGGTTGTTTTACTTAGGATTGCTTCCTAAGAATCTGTCCAAGCGATAACAACAGACTTGAGTTACTTAATTGCTACTGAGTTAATGGACAGTACCTAAACTGGAATAGCTCTTGTGATTTGTCAGAGACGTAAAGTTTCCAATCCATCACTTAATTGGCTAACAAGCTGTGACATAATAATTTGGATCTTTATTTCGTGATTGTGTTGGATAAAGTTTATATTAGATTTGTAAGATACTCGTGTCTATATTTTGGAAGTCCAATTATTTGATTAAGTTGTCGAACGATTCTCGTTAAAACTTTTTGTATCTGCGTAATAATGAAATATTTATAAGTACAGGAGGATTTCAGATTTTCCAGATATTTAGTAAGTATTTTTCTCTTCATGTCATAGGATACGATCCCATTTTATTCGTATTTCATTAAATTTCTTTTGTGTCTCGGAAAAATACAATACATGTAGGTATGCAAGCTAAGTCTTTGTGTAGGTACATGATAGGTTTTTCCGTTTCTTTTCATCTATCGAAGAAAACATTTTAAAAACAAACATTCGCGGGCATGACAATAATATTTCTTTATGACGACTAAAATGTCGATGAACTTTGTACTTCTAACGATACAGGTTTTTCTAACGCTTTTTATTAACATTAAGCATCAATGTAACAGAATAAATAGCAGGGATTATTTATTCCGAAAATAATGCTTGTTACTAAAGGTCTCTCTACCCTCGTCTCATAGCATGACCGTATAAGAACGTGTCAGTCAAAAATATATTCATTGTATTTAAAAGTATGAGATTATGCCCACTAGCACGTTTCCTAACCAACCGTCGCCGCCACCTGTCATGTATGCGCTGACACGGTCAAAGCATAAGGTGTAGTGGGTGGAGACCTTAAGAAAGTAACGGTACTTACATCTCCATTACCATTATTCAATTAAAAAGCGGCTCAGTCCGTATTATAGCGAATTGCAATCAATAATAATGAGGGTGGATGAGCGCAAGATTAGCAGGAAATTGAGTAAATGTATCCGGGCAACCTCTCCGGCTTTGGAAGAGCCCAGGGGGCGAATTATTACGTCGTCGCTTTACATTAACCAATCATTTTGAAGCGTTAGAAAGTCTCTGTGAAAAGGGTATAATCAAAGATTTTTATTGACAGGAGGTAATTAGGGTGCACCAAAAAAAAATTACCTAAGTATAGTTTTAATTTTTTTTCTGAGAAAAATAGGATAAGACACCGTTTTCATCGATTTTGAATTTGGATTCATGAGTATTTAACTTTTTATATATTTTTTATGAAATACGCTGGATGACGTCATAGTGAGACAGCCACGTTCCATTATATATTTTCCATTATTATTAGATATTTTTTTATTAAAATCTGATATTTAAATTCTTTTATATTTACTTGTAACGTAGTAATTTAATAATTTAATTTGTTAAAATACATTGGAAATACTCGTATGCATTTCGGACTTTATGATAAATGACAACTGTTTAAAGCCGGGTGCGCATCATGTGATTAAAGTTCTGTCTTTGTCACTCTATGCTACTATAAGCAGGACAGCAACATTTAAACTGTCAATTTGCTTTATAGTATAGACCTGCTTTAGAACTGCCTTTGTGACGGGACACTGCAGGGGTCAAATGAAGGCCATTACTTAAATTTTGTTTATTTAATTCAGTTTATCATATTTTAGAAATATTATTTCTGAAAACGCTTTACAAAGGGTATTGCTCCAAACGGTTTTCGATTTATTATACGTTGTCAAAAATTGGTACATACATCCCAATTTGGGTATTTCGTTATTTATTTGATCCAAAAAATGTTTGCTTGCTGTTTTAGAATTGAACTTTCCGGTTTGAATTACAGATTTGATAAAATCATTCTCAATAAAAAACCTTGTTTCTTAACAGTTTTGAAGAGTTAGTAGTAGTTACTTATGTTGATCAGATCAGGGATAGTGTAGCTTGGACAGATTAAATAAATCAATTCAGTAGTTTATACTAAATATTACCGTTAATACAAGCAAACTTGCTAAATGCGAGCCGGGCTCGCGCACCGAGAGTTCTTTCGTAACTTCGAGGGATTGTAGATCGTATTTGATATTATTTCTAGCTTGATACCTTCACGCGTTCCTAAAAAAAGAGTTTTGACAAGCGTACAGACAGCCGTACAGACGGTCGGGCAACAAAGTTATCCTAATAAGAGTTCTTTTTTTTCTAGTGATGTACTGAAGCCTAAAAAACATGCAACATTTATCTACAGTAAGAAATAAGTTAGCATGTTTCATTATGTTGTCTCTTCTCCCTATATTTCTTAACTCGTATCTCTTCACTAAAATAGTATAAAACAAAGTCCATTGCCGCCGTCTGTCTGTATCTATGTAGGTACGCTTAGATTTTTGAAAATACGTATAGTGAATATTAATGTATTTTTAATTTACTATAAAAAAATATTCACAACAGAATACACACGTAATAAAACTTAAACTATAGGTAGAAAACTTGGCCTAAATCGCCATCAATGGGCTGGCCGTATTTCCTCGCTGTATAGCGATACTTATTCACTGTGCGAAATAGTGGCCAGCCCTCTGGTCGCAAGAGGCCTCTATTAGGCGCGTCGAGAAATCCTTGTATAGCTGACGCGCACTTGGCCCCCATGGCCCCATGGTTTCAACGCCAAACGCCGTAAACATGTAGGTGGTTCCTAGGGCGGCATATTATATATATTAATACATATAATATATATTAATTCGTACAAAGTTTACCTCTTATTGCAAATATCTAGGAGAGTCTATACGCTCAAGATAAATAAGAAAAATGTGGAAACTTCAGTTACCAAGCTAAGGAACTCAATTAAGACCATATGTCATTGAGTTCAATATCAAACGTATTTCGCTGACCTATATCTGCCTAGATCTTCTTATGATGCACACAGGGAGCATCTTGAGTTACATTCCCTTGAAAACTATATCATATTGGCTGACTGTAGTTTTCGCTTCAAGTTCTACGATATTCCATCTAGAAAGTTACATTACTTTTCTACAGGAATTATATTAACAGCAGACAAGAACTTTGTACACCTAGTCGTTATACACTAACGAGCAAGAATTGCGGGTCGCTTTTCATACAACTTTGTACGGCTAGTGATCCGTTATTTTTGCTCGTTAGTAATGTATATTTCACATAAATATTTTCCATCACCAATACCTACGGTACCTGTGGTTTTTCTCAGGCGTGATCATACAGATATTTTGATAGCATGGTAAAGTAGAAACCATTGACTATTAGATTAAAATAAGTTGAAGAATGTAATGTATGTTAACGACCATTTAGGCATATTGTTTGTTTTTGGTAATGTTATCCAAAAGTATGGCATTAAAAACTGATTCTTATTTTACGGGAAAAATTGCTTTATCATCATCATCATCATCATTAGCCGGAAGACTCCACTGCTGGAAAAAGGCCTCCCCCTTAAAAAGCCACAATGAACGACAACTCGCCACTTGCATCCACCGGTTTCCCGCAACTCTCACGATGGCATCAGTTGTCAGTTGTCGTCAGTTGTCAGAAAAAAATATTATTTCGGTTTTATTTTGATGCCCTAGGCTGTTACGGATCTTTGTACCTGCACGTCTAAAAAGGACGTATGGTCCTATTGATAGAGCGAGTTGTAGTACAATATTATAAAATATCATTATGGCAACCAACAGGCGCGTATGTTCATGTATTGACTAAGGTCGCGGGTGAGCAAAGAAATTGTTTTTAGTTCATTGATATGGATATCCGCAAAGTAACGCCTGATTCAATAAATCATGCATTTGACTGTTAGTATAATTGTCATTTTTGTTCTAATTTTCTTTAAGTTGCTTCTGCTTAGAAGGATTTAATACTCTTTCAGGCTCCGCAAGTTTAAAAACGCTACTATAAAATTAATCATACTTTTATACTCGTATATTTACCTATGAAGGATAATTTCAGAAGCAAATCATATTTTAACAAACTCAATTGATTTTGTACTATGTTGTAAAAATAACAAGGGTGTATTTTGAATATTTTGTAAACATTGTACCTGAAAAAGGATTAGATCTTTCTCTCTCAATTTGATTTCAAATCAATGATACAATCTATAGGTTTGTATACCTATAGTTAAAAGGTACGATACGATATATGACGTCATCCAAAACTCAAAATAGCTGGAGGGAAACCGCGTTTTGAGTTTTGCAAACTTTTCACTTTCGTTGTTGAGTTCCAAACAAAAACAAAATGAAAATCGGGCTACGCAAAGTCGCACAAGTAAATGTTATTAAAGCCAACGTTTCCTTTTTTTCCCACAATGTTTTCCGTGTTCTTATACCTAATAACAAAATTTCACGTACAAAGCTACCCAGAGTTGTCAACTTAACTAATATGAGGAAGAGGCACGATCATGGCATTACGTGTCCGTTCTCGTAGTGCAAGCGATCTCAGCCGTGGGTTGATTCTGCTCCACTATATAAACTCAGAAACAAAGAAACTTCATAAATTCAAAATGTTTAATGTTACTATAGTCTTCATGTATTTATTTCACTAAGCCTTGGAGACTTAACCTGTGTGGTTACAGAATACTCATATCACGTTTTACAATAATCTTGGCGTTTTAGCAACATAGAAGCAGTCGAGGTGACGAGTATACTTACTTTTTTCGTACACTTTTTTACATCCACTGGCACGAAGCTGTCAGTAGGTTATAATATTTTTTGCCGACAAGGTCATCAAACCTAAACATATCCAGGAAAATATTAGTATTATGGGTGCCCTCGGGAGCGTTGTTATCCTAACGGGTGAATAGTGCGAAGCAAGTCTAGCTATTATTTAAGTAAATAACTAGATATGATTGTTATGGCCTCATCATCATCATCTCAGCCTATATTATGTACGTCCCACTGCTGGGTACAGGCTTCCTCTCAGAATGAGACGCCGAATTAAAATTTCCTAAAGTTGATAAAAACATGGCGTAAATGTATTCGAAAAAAAGGCTTCTTTAGTAAAACGTCATAGACACGATAAAAGAAGATAAATAATTGAAAAAACTGCATTCTGTTGTTGTCTACCACATTTTATAACATAGATGCGGAAATAAAATATAACCAAACATCTTACTCTAGGTACGGTCTGAATAAAAACTATTAAGCTTTATTGCAGTAGATACTGATGTGTTTGCAGAGAAATGGTCAGACACGCAGCGTAATTTAGTAAAAGACGTAATTTATTTACTTAATGAGGCCTTAGATATCACTTGTTGTTCAGCAATAACCGGATGAAAGCGAAAAAAAATTTCGCAAATTTTAATTATATATAATATTGCATAAAAACAGAGACTTGAAAGTTAATACGAAAAAATTAATATAAAACAAAATCTCTAATGTAACAAATATTTCGAGAAGTAATTTAACGGCTGCTTCCACAAAACCATAAAATGTCCAGTTATATATAAAAAATGTGTGTTGCATCTTGTTTAAATAATATGAAACTGAATAATTTAATTATTTCTAGTTATTCATAAGTTAAAAAATGCTGAAAGGCAAGACATGACATCAAATTATTGTACATCTATATATTCAATTTAATAATGTATATAGGAACTCATGTTTGAATAATTGTGGATTTTATTGAAACATTTTAAATAACCTTATTTATATCTACCTGCAAAATTTGTAAGACTGGAATTTGTCGGACTGCCAGCACAGAAAATTTATTTCAAACCTCAGAGTAATCAACGAAGTTTGGCTACAACTTGAATTGTTTTTCTTTCGATTACAGTCAAGCCAAGTTTTCTGGTTGATCTATACTTTATTTGCGGTTAACAAGACTTGCTTAGATGGCTTTTTCTGCGAAGTATTCTGATCTTTAGACATTGCTTCAATACTAATTAATGACCATTACTATGTTTATCTAGCTTTTAGTTCTCAGCTTTATTCTTTATGTTAATGAGTTCTGGTAGTTCTATGTACTTATGATATTTAACATGTATTTGGAGATCTAGATGGCTGGTTGACTGACCCATCAACGCCCTAGACTAGGGTAATAAGTTAAGGAATAAATGCCGAATTTTATAAAAAAATACTAAGGACTAATGAGCGTGTGTATAAGCTTATAAAATATCTTATAGCTACATAATGTTTAAATTGGTGTAGTGAGTGTATTTAAATTAAAATAAATTTAAGCATCCTCTATATTTAGTACTTATTTGAAGTTAGGCCTTGCGGCACTTTATGTTGCAGGTGTTTAAATACCTACTTAAATAATTGTGTATTTTTGTCTTTCAAACAAAATTGCTCAATGACACGACTTCACCAAATTAATCGAATACTTCGTGTACCTAATATGTCTATGAATCAAACACTCAACATGACGTAAAGTGCCGCTTTTAGAAGAACAAAAGTGCAGTATAACGACATCATTTAGTTTTACAAAAGAAACACGTATCTAATGTCTCGCTACTGTCACGAAAACGGAAATGTAAGGAATAAGCGCCAATAGTAATATTATTTGTTTCTAACTCGTAATATGGAAGGACAAGGCCAGGTGAAAACAAGAAGGAAGTAATGAGTAAGAAGTTTTTCTTTTTAGCGACGTGTAGGTACCTATTACTGGAGCGAGCGTTCATCATAAGTAGTTTCTGACGCTTCTTGTAGAAAAACAAACTAAGTTATATAACGTTTTAAACTTTCGTGATTCTCACTCATAGTCAAATTACCATCTTGTGACCACGGCAATTGTAACGTTGCCGAAACGTCGAGGTAAAAATAGCGTGATAAGTCCCGTATATGGTATTTTGACTATAAGCTAAGTTATAATTTTGTTGTTAGAAAATATTGTCCACCATACATGTAGTAGATTTAGAGTCATTATCTGAAATGTCTCTTACACCATATTTTGTGCCCGTTATCATTATCACAATTAGGAATAAAATGCGAGAAGTTAAGGGTGAAGCCAGACGAGCAATTTTTATGAGTTGTGAGTCGCGTATTTTCGGTCGCATAATTTTATCTATACAAAAGTCCAGTTTGTGCTACACAGCGACTCAAAATGAGTTGTACACATTGTATGAAACCAAAATTACGCGACCGAAAATACGCGCCCCACAACTCAAAAAGATGCGCTCGCCTAACTTCACCCTAACTGGATTAAATATAGGTACCACAGTAAAATAAATAAAGATGACATGATGTTGTAAGGAAGGATTTTCTTTTCAAACGCATTATTTTTACGGGAGCTGACCTATTATTATCCGTATCCGCTCACCTTTTCACAAAAAGGAACTCTTTGCGTCTGTTTTATCAAAATGTTGCTTTAATAAAATATTAAACTTTCCTATGCCATGGATATTTACCAACAAAACTCGTTATTTCGTCCCGTTGTTTCGGAACAAAATGTCAGTTCCAAGGACGTAACTGAATTGGAGTTTAAATGAAAAAATAATAATTTGCATTGAGTTTTTTTTTGCGTTTTTCTTACTTTGGTACGTAAAAAGAATTGAAATTACTTATTTTCATGTTTCACCACGTAAAAACCTAAGCTTGTTAAGAAAAAATGTCTTACTGAGAAAAGAGAGACGTAATTATACCTATTACTAAAAAAATACTTGTATTAAAAGACCCTTGCCATTGTAACCTACTTAATTAAAAAAAAAACTTACCTTGAAAACCCAATCATTGCTTGAGCGCATTCACAAAACGGTACCTACTAATAATTAACAATAATAGCAATAATAGTTTTTAATTGACATTAAAAACTTTCCTCAAAAGTGTACTGTTTCACGCCTACGCTAATTGTGTAAGAATATGTTACAATTCCAACTTTATTAGTAAATTCCTTGCTAATGGTTAAAAGGCTATTGCCGATTCGCACACATGCGTGCACTTGTACTTTTGTTGTTATCTTTTGACGTTTTCTGTTAGACATTTCGCTTTGTTCATAGATTGAACAACAGGTGCGTTTGCAATATACATAAACTTGTCGAGGCAATTTCACGTTGAATTACCCCTTTTGTCAGTTATTTAGTCTGTAATAAGTTTTCAGAACCTTTTGCAGAATCTTTTATTTTTGGCCACGATAAACAAACAAGGATGCGTGACATTTTAAATACCTACGAGTATATATTAAAAAATAATAAAAACTCAAGGTTTATAAAAAATATCATTTGCCGTGAGCCATATTTAAGTGGATGACTTGCATATCCTTATTTAGATTTTTTTCATAACATATTTGAGTTACTTTTTTATAGGAGTTATAGGTAGAGTCATTCACTATGACGCGTGCCGTGATTCTTATTACAATGTCATTAATGTCTAATTTTGACAAAATCACGCGTCTTCGTGGATGGCACTAGGTATAATTTGGTAAACGACGTGAATCTTAGTAGCCATCAGCCAAATAAGTGGCCTATCATTTTTAAACAAGTTCCTATCAGATGAATATGTTGCTAAAGTCGAACTTTCAAGTTGACAGACACGTCTATTGGCATTATTTTTTATGACATGCAAACGATTATCAACTTTAGGGTGGTAGATTTGGCTGATGGTACCTGATTCAATCGAAATATGCCGCCAACCATTATTAAAATTTACTCGTTCGAATGCCGTACATCTCACGGTACAGTCACCTGTATTAATATCTGTCACAGCGGAGCGTGCAAAATATCTGACACATCCCGTCCTACTGGCCCTAGAAATAGAATCGTATCAGATATTTATGCATGCTTCAAGATATTGGTCACCCACTTCAATAATCACCAAAGCTTTGCAGCCTGTACGTGAACGGGTTGATGGTAATGCTTAACAATATGCATGCCGGTTGTTCTATGATAATAGATGATTAACAACATACGTTACGTTGACGATGTACTGCTGAGCCCATTGGTCTATGTGGTGAAGGAGTTGCTGCGCATATGCGAAACCTTCGCGGTTGTGTACGGACTAAAATATAATTTGTATTAAGAGCGAGGCAGCGAGGCGCGGTGCGCAGTAACTCACCCCACTACGGGGCCCATATAATGCTGTATAACGACTAGCTGGCTAGAGTACAAAGTTGTAACTTGTAAGTGTTTAAGTCATTTTCTTACTAACGATTTAAAGACGATGTGATATTGAGAGGAAACGAAGGGATTGTTGGGGATTGTAGGTTCACAGAACTGGATCGCAGATTACTACGAGCACTGAAGGATAATATCGCGAGGCAACTTGGACAAACCTGCGTGGCAATTCAATGGTGTGTGTAGTTCCCAATCCGCACTGGGCCTGCGTGGGAATTACGGCCCAAGCCCTGTCATTCTGATAGGAAGCCAGTGCCCAGCAGTGGGATATATATTATATGTAGGTACATGATGCGGTGTGATATTTTTAGGATTTTTTGTAATAATTGTTAGCTGGAACAATGAAATATTCTATTCTAATATTGGTCCTACCAACAAAAGAACTCTTCCTTACTTCAATAACAAATGCACATCAAAAAATCAATTTACCCGAAAAGTAACTTACGAATCTTTCGGGTGGTTTCAAGATTCGTAATTTAAACCGACCGTCTTGTTGATTCTGCTTCCGGGCATCACGTTACGCCTTGAATTGGATACGTCAAAACAATTCCTGCGATGTTTACCCTCACTTTGGTTACTTTGGTCCGGCCCAAATTTGAAATTCTAACGCAAAAATAACAAACTGGCACATTACACGTCGATTTGGGATTGTAGTTCCCGTTTCATGTTTATTATTGTATCGTTATTAAAAACATCAGGAGGTTGAATGTCTTCTTGAACGGAATAAACTACGTTTATCTAAAAACCATCATTGCGAAGGAGTGTGTTTTTATTTATACATACATCTTCCTTTCAAAATAGCGTATATTATAAAACACCATAACAACACAGAAAATTTGTAATAAGGAGCAAAGAACTTTCAGACATCAAAAAGACTTACACTAACAAGATCTGACAAACTAAATATGTGATGATGTGACTGACTCAAATCGTACACAAAGTTGTTCTTAAAAACTAGAATAGAACGTGATAAAACTAACAATGGTGTAACTAATATTGACTCAAGTTGAGTTAAATTAAGGGGCAAGTTATCGTTAACTTGTAAAAATTGCTTTGCAGCAGTGGGACTTATATAGGCTGGGATGATGATGATATTTCAGTTTGTATTTTCAATTTAGGTTTTACGGGATGACCGTAAAAGTAAAAATTTGGAATTGAAATACAAAATACAAAAAGATTCCAAAAAACCAATCTTAATTTGAATGCTTAGTAACGACATCTCTTGTCCGGGTGAGCGGTTAGTACCAATGGAGTGCCGAGAAAAGTTTCTCGATGAGGGCTACGGCATAGATGTCGCTAGCGTCACTGCTTAAGTGGCTAACATAAGAAACAAACAAGCTGAGATATGAGGTGCATAGGGGAAATTCGTATCTGTACTGTTGACCATCAGTGGTGTAGCGGTATAGCACGCGGTACGGAATACCGAGGACCTGGGTTCGATTCCCAGTGATGGTCTTATTTTTCTGGTTTTTCTGTGCATCTATATTTAAGTTTGTATTTTCAATTTAGGTTTTACGGGATGACCGTAAAAGTAAAAATTTGGAATTGAAATAAAAAATACAAAAAGATTCCAAAAAACCAATCTTAGAACAGAACCGCATATCACGATTGCGTGTCATCGTCTATACCCGAAGCATGCTTCTAAAATCCGAAGGTTTTTTTAAGAGCTCACGGAGTGTACCTGAGTGAGTTGTACTTGCAAAATTTGTAAATTATTTTTCGACCACTTCCAAATCCTATATTCTGAATTCTGACGACAATACAATAATCTGATAGTGAAATTGTGGTAGGCCGGCCAGGATCGCCTTCGCAGGATAGAACTTTCCAAACAGATAATGGCATGGATCTGAAAATCAGTATGGATATGTAATTTTAATGAGAATGCAAGTAGAGTGAACAAAAAGTACAGTTAGCAAAAGAGCTTGTATTAGATTTTTTTTTAATAATAACTCATATAGGTACAGTCGCCATCTGATATTTCGGAGCGGCCAAGGTGGTCAAAAATATCGGCACGTGCACTCTATTATTAAGGTAGGTCGTAAGATGTTTAGATATTTTTGATCACCTTGGCCGCTCCGAAATATCTGATGGCGGCTACACATTTGGATTTGTCTTAACACAATTTTGTTTCTAAATGTAAGAATAAAGACGATAAAGCGGCAGGACGCCATTAAGGCTCAGGATTCCCAAGTTATTACGCAGCGTTGTGTCACGGTACGGGAGAGCGTGTAATTTTGCCCAGCAAGCCTTGTTGGGTTGGCTTTGCTTAACCACTAGAATATTCGATCTTTCGCCTTTACTAGGGTAGCTTTACACTAGTAAATACTTACATTATCGATTGCAATGTTACTCTGTATAATCTGAAAAAAATAATACGTTTCCATGGCTGTTAAGTAACGGGTTGGTTTTATACTATCATCACTCTACCTGCCCTTCACTACTCTTCTGCTGCTTCTGCTTATGACAATCCACACACTGAATATTATATCAGAGCAATGAAAGTGACTTAGTTGCTCGGTAAATTGAAACAGGAGCTCGGAATATGAAGTTTCGCTGTTGATGGAGCAAATATTTGAACGATTTAGAAACGCGTGCTTGGGAACGTGATTATTATGTTTTAGGGTTTGTGATCTCTCCGAAGAAAATTATATTGCATGTTCATAGACGTATAGCCGGTGTTTATATAAACCTGTACATATTAATGGGGAGTTTAGGTACATTAGTAAAAACACACTTTAATGTTAAATTAAGTGTTAAACCTGTCTGATCGCTTCATCGTCTAACCCTGAATATCACTTTTGGTCAAGCTACATCCTAAAACGATTGTCACAATATACACGGAAAAAAAGGAATTCTTTGACCAAGAATATTCAAAGTCTCAAGAATATTGTTTAAATCCAAGTAATTATTTTCTTTAAGTGAGATAATAGTTTTATCCCAAGACAATATTTGTCTTAATCCAATACAATATGGCGTCCGGCTATATACGAAATATCTTGACCAAGGGTATATTGTCTTAATCTAAGACATCCTTTTTTTCCGTGTACTCGTAGCTTAAAGTTCGATAAATTGACAATCTTATTTAACATTTGAAGACAAAACGCAGGTCGTGTTTATAACTTTGACTGAGACCTTCATTTGTTTTCCAACATTGCCTATCATATTCCCTATTCATAACGTATCCAATGCCCAATACGAGTAAAATCATTGAGTAATTATAGATTGCTAGGCTACCGAACTAGCTATGCTGTGATGAGTTATTCAAGGCCTGCAATGTATTGCAAATAGATGGCGTTACTCGTAGCTTGAAAACCCCACTTTAATAACTGTGTTCTGCTGCACTGCATTACAGAGATTTGAAAACGTTTTGCAATTCCGTTTCGAGAACTAACCAAATAAATAATTTCATGCAAATGACTACATGTCAGGCCAGTGTACACTACAACGAGTAACCAAGTATATCTTATAAAGCGCTGATGCACCGCATTGTCGATGTATCATTTAAATATTAGAACGTAAAAAAAAGACTTACTGTTGGTAACTTTTTTCCACATTGTTTAACAAGTAGGTTACGGGTATGCCTGGGAAATAACACGTCATTACAAAAAGTAAAGAGAAATAGAACTACTAACTTAATCTATGTCTATTAAATTTAGATAAAAATTTGTAAAAAAAGCTGTAGTGGCCTAGTCAGTGATTTAATGGTTTTAAGCCCCGGCTCGCACCTCTGTGTTCTTCGAAATTCATGTGCGAAATATCATTTGAGATTTACTACGAGCTTTTACGGTGAAGGAAAACATCGTGAGTAAACCTGCACAAACCTACGAAGCAATTTAATGGTTTGTGTGAAGTTTCTAATCCACACTGGGCCCGCGTGGGATCTACGGCCCAAATCCACTCATTCTGAGAGGAGGCTTGTGCCCAGCAAGTGGGATGTGGGCTGGGATTTTGACGATGATGATGAGAGGTTCCGTTTATTATAAACAAGAACGATATGAGATTACTACAGAAGGCAGCCTCTCTCTATGGTAGAAAAATAACCGAATTGACATTGCACTTACCATCGCATGGCATTGCACAACCAGCAGAACTACTAAGATACAGGAAGGACAGTACTTCTTCCAACGGATCAGCCTTCTTCGAGCGTCCACACGTAGTTTACACAACACTCAATATATTTAAACGACAAAGCTCAAAGAAGACTGATCCGTTGGAAGAAGTACTGTCATTGCTGTATCTTAGTAGTTCTGCTGGTTAACGGTAACCTTGTTGGAGGTAAGTTCGAATGAGCCGAAGATCGAGGGAGCCTGCGCCAGCTACTACAGCTAAGATCTGCACCATCTATGGAATTATATTTTAGAACTGTTTATCTTGTACCATGTTCTCTGTAAATAAATAAATATCATTATCGTCATCATCATCATCATCATCATTATCATTATCATTAAGTTAAAGATTTGCATACTGAGTTTACCTTTAAGTAATGGTTACAATATTCCACATAAATTAACTTTGTATACAAATGCAATGTATTGTTGTAAAATATTGTTGGTGAACCTTAATAAAGAGAAAGAGAGAGAGAGAGAGAAAGAAAGAGAGTTACATTGTTGTTCCACCCGAGCCAGCCGGAGCTCATAATTCAATTTGCGGGGGCAGAACCTCTGCGATCCTTTAATTGCCTCGAAGCCCTCAAGACGTGGGTAGAAAGGTAACAGTAAATTAGTGTTTTATACAGATTGGGAGAAATTACTGCTATTTGTTTTACCTGTTTAACGAACACTTCACTTTAACTTTGTTAGCAAAATGAGCACTTAATTGGTAGACTATGGTACGATGTTACAAAATGTCTTCAGCGGAGCACGTTGTGTAAACTTTGCCTGCTGTAACGTGTTCAGTTTCTAGAAATTTTGATCATAGCCGACAGCATCTTGCCTAGAAACTTGTCTAGAATAGCAACTTCAACAGATCACACAAGGGAAATTAAGCAAGAACTTAATCTTAACATACTTTATAGCTAAAGTTTATCTTTATTATCTCACACTAAGAATATTTAAGTTATTTCAAAAAAATATTTCTGTTATTTTCAACATATTTGCTAAAAAATTATGCTCCTGTGAGCATTTGTAAATGCATGACTGTGAAAATTTGAACCAAAACATTTTTTTTTTTTAAGTTTTAATTTTATTTTAGTAGACCGGTTACCTAAAATACCTAGGTATTCTTTTTTTAGCATTATTCTGAACGAGTTTTTACCCGCAACTTTATCTGCGAAGAATGTGTTCATCGTGCGGCAGCGGGAATTATAAAATTTTCCGGAACAAAAACTGTCCCACGTCCTTCTTAGCGTCTCAAACTATCTCCATACCAAATATCTGTCGCCCACAACTTCATATGCGAAGAGTTCATTTATCGCACGCTTTCGAGATCGATACAATTTTTTTTGAGATAAAAACGGCATGTCTATAGCTAATGCTAGGTTTACACGAGCTTAGTACTTGCCATTAGTGTCAGTGATTGATTAGGGACTTGTCTGCTGAGTGAAAAAATACAAGTAGCCGTCTACACATTGGTGTTAGAGAATGGTATTAGTAGGTACAAGACTTCGCCATGGATTGCCGCCGCCGACTGGTTTTAAGAAATGTTTTAGGCATTACTCTAATATTCTTTATAGTCGTTTCTGAGTTCTATCTTTCTGACGTCATAATAGCATTAATATTCGCATAATGTAATACCGCATAACGATAAGTTGGCATAAATTTAATAAGCATAAGACTACTTTGCATAAGTATTAATAGTAAAGTATTAAATAATATAAATTATAAAATGATTATTTTGATTGTCCTTATTGTTTTATTTACTCAATTAGATCTGAGAAGTGAACTACTATGTTAAAATATTTATTCTCGAGCTGTTATAAAAAATACTTAACATCGAAGCTACGCTATACGCTTCTTCTAAATCTAACCTAACCAAGTCGGTTTGGCCCTGACCAAGCTAATTCACTTGCTTCATAAAATTATGCGTTAACAATTAAAGTAATAGTTAATAATGTTATGCATATAATCAATTATGCGAATTCATTATTATGCGAAATAATTTTTATTTTTTATAATTATGCAAGTTCGATGTTATGCACAATTTGTTATGCCAAATCTGTCATGCGAATTCATATTAGGACAATTAATGTTATGCGAAATAAGGGGCACCTATTAGCGGGTTTTTAAATAGGGGTAGACACTTGTTGCTTAGTAAATAGGACTGGCTTCTATTAACCCGCACTTGCAGTTGCACTAATACTAAGCACTTATGCAACATGTTACAAGACGTACTAAGCTGTTAAGCTCGTGTAAACCAAGCAGAAGAGGTGAACCAATCTTATGGATTTCTGATCATAATGAAATGATGTAAAGTCACATGACTCTTATTTTCTTTTAAGCAATACGAGTTATTATTATGTTATCATTATGGTCTTTTTTATTTAAGGCTTAAACTGACAGTCCTTGTATGGATCTGACAGGACTTAAGATCACTTAAACCTAGATTAAAAAGCCTGCAAGTGGACGTGGAAGAAACAATTGTCACCGTTGTTACACTATCTAACTTTTTGTGACTCTTTTCATTTTCCTTTTTTTTTGTTTATCTACCTTATTCACCAACCGTAAACAGTTAATCATAATAAATATCAACCTGATCCTTATAAATTGGCCAAATTAAGCTAATAAAATAAATCACAAAAATGAAAATTATCCTTATCCCTATCTAATTAAGACTGTGACGGTCCATTATTTTCTTTGCAAAGTAGAGTCGTTATTACGCGTAGGCTCGGATTTATAAACGAGGAAGTATTTAACAGACGTTTACGCCTATGCGAGATAGTGAAGCCACTGTTTTATAATTATAGAACATTATTTTTGGCCATTGTACCACCAAATAATACTTGCAGCAATTTATGATTCCATACCTATTTTTGAGTAGCAACAGCCGTCAGCGTAGAACTGATTATCGTGGAACTCTTTGGGCCTATATCCAGCGCAGTATAAGTCCTTCCGCTGATATTATGGCGATAATTATGACTTTTTTTAGGTGTTTATTTATTTAGTCATAGGCTGTTTAGCAGTCTGAATAAAGTATCAGAGAAAGAGCCTTCACTGATCAAACCTCCATTTCACTAACGATTACTTAGTCGATTACTAGTCTCTAGAATCTACTAAAATTGAAGGCTCGAAGCTAAATTGTTATCTACTAAGTACATTCCAAAGTATCTTTAAAAGATTCTTTGACGTGAAAATCTTTGTACAGTAGGGCTCACGACGCTCACGTTAGTGGCACATACCTTGGGCTCAGATAAGGTTCTATACCTACTTACTCGTATCTATTTAGGTACTTACTGAAAGTGACAAGGCTTTTGACTGTACCTAACTCCACAAAGCGTGAGTTTCTGCAGAAATTGTATCGAGAATCAGAAACAAACATTCAATCCGTAACCTCTCTGAAACCTCTTTGAAATAATTCACTATATGTATTGAACTCGATGAAGTATTTATTGCTTACCACAAAATGTACTTCCCAGTTTTAATGGTGTTTCAAGTTAGGGCGCGCCGTCCATTATGCCTCCTATTTCGTGGTATTGGGCAAGTTTGTACCTGAAGATACTCAATTAGCAACGGAGTTTTCATTTCGTGAACATTTTCGTGAGTCAACCCGGAAAGTGAGAGTACTCGTATAATAGTTAGGGGTGTGTTCGGACTGAACATCTCGCAGTTCGAACATATTGTAACATGGCAAACCTCCGTGGTGCGCAACTGGCCGCTTACAGAAAAAAAACTAAATTCTAAATTATTGATACTCTTTTGTTTTTTTCCTGTCATTGGCTCTACTATTTGGCAAGGCGTAAGCCGAAATTTGGTTTTCTTTACAAGAAAATATTCATTATTTACGCTGTGATAGCTATTCCACTGACTACTACTTGTAATATAAGGTCTGCCACTATTGCAGGTATTGTAAATATTATTATCTCTATTTCTAACATTTATTTCTTGTCTACATTTTGTGAAACCTAATCCAAGTCTCGTTTAGCTCTCTTTCGCTGGTCCGACACTAAAACGAGGCTTGGATGGGTGCTGCAAGCAAGCAGTAAAGCAAGGTGTTTCATTCCAGCCCTTCCTTTTTCCTTCTGCATCTCCATTTCCACTCCGCTCCGCTGCCTCGGAGCAGATCGCCGCGCGACTGGACACTCCGAGGCTACCTTAACACCCTGCCCTGTTTCCCTACCTGTCCTAGAACTCTCAGGCCAGTGTTTTTTTTAATTTATCTACAAGAGCAGTGCTGACTGAAATAATTGTATATATTTTTCTTTTGTATTATATGTATTTGTGGGGCGCCAATGTAACCGGCTAACCGGTTGGAGAAGTAAAAGGCGTGTGGTTACAAAATAAAAATAGCAGAACGGAGAGGAAGTGGAGATGAAGATTTGGATTACCCGGTTACAATATACACACGAGTATTTCTTTTGCCATACTTCTCATCACAGATATCACAAAAAATAGGCCAACAG
>NC_133494.1:8471638-8478009 GCF_025370935.1 Choristoneura fumiferana
TTGGTTTTGAATAGGTATTTAACTAAATGTAAACAAAGCAACGTCAAATGGTTGTATTAAATATTGAGATTCCCCCATTAAACTAACTAAACATTTACATATTGAAATATAGTCTAGTTTGTAATACATAATAGACAGGTTAAATGTTTAAAATCTTTGAATGTACCAAATCTGGCAGCTTAAGTTTGTTTACATTTAGTTAAATACCTATCCAAACCAAGTACAGCAGCAAATGCCGCCTCCACCTACCCTCGCTCCGCAGACTAATGATTCAAGTTTTCTGTCGTATGTAACAAGTATTTGTCAAGGTCTGTCGACACTTAATCTTGGCGCCACTGGCACTGCAGTGTTTATTATCCGCTCCAGCGCCCTTGGCTCCTTACCGAGCCACATTACCATGATGGGTTGGACACATGGGCACTTTGTTAGCGTTTGTAGAAAGGGAAAATTCAGGGCTCATATTAGAGCTCGGGGACGGCAGCTTCTGTAGCGATATATTGTTAGGACTTACTCCAATTATCCCGCTGGGGCTTGAGGTGCACAAGAAAGACTACTAGTAACATAATGTAAGTATGTTGTATTACTTATGTAGGTTTTGATAGTTTATTTCAGGGTTCTTTATTCACACTAATACAATGCGTTATTTTTGGTTTTAAGCGAACATACAAAAGGTCAATGACACTAGTGGCCTAAAAGTTTTGAAAATGAAACTACCGTGAGACTCACTCATATAAAATGATATTGAACGGATAACTCACGTCTTAAACCAAGTTTAGCTCGATATGTTTCGGGCTATTTCGTAGCCCTTCTTCTCAGGAGCACGCGAACGCGACTCGGCGGCTGCCGCAACACGCACACTACGCGCCACCGCTCTGCTCGCGCGACTGCCCGAGGAAGCAAACACCGGCGCACAACTACCCGCATTTTTATCGTCATTTTTATTGTCAATGTCTAATGTAGGGTAGCACACAACACTAACAACATCGCTCCGTAAAGGCACGTTCACACCAACCCATGACGTAGCACGAGTATTTAAAACTGTTTTCCAACTCGGGGTAACGACCAACCGCAATCCCGGTTAAAATTCGGATGACGACTAATCTCAATGGCTTCTTCGTGTCTGTACTTGCGAGAGAAAAGTTTTTTATTCCGCGGAAAGTGCGTAAAGCCATTGAGATTAGTCGTCATCCGAATTTTAAATAAATATCTCGGGACAATTCACACCAATTGACCTAGTCCCAAAGTAAGCTTAGCAAAGCTTGTGTTATGGGTACTAAGCAACGGATAAATATAATTATATAAATAGACACATACTTAAATACATATTAAACACCCAAGACTCGAGAACAAACATTCGTATTTTTCATACAAATATCTGCCCCGACACGGGAATCGAACCCGGGACCTCAAGCTTCGTAGTCAGGTTCTCTAACAACTATTCCATCTGGTCGTCAAAAATAAAAAAATATCAAATACCGTATTGAAACATACCTATCACATTACTTCCCTGTTAAACTAATTGCCGGTAATAAATCATTGGATATCGAAGCACAAACAAAGTTTTTGGATGGCGCCCAAAATAACAATTTTCTTTACCCTTTACCAAGTGATTTGGACAATAAATTGCTGACTAAGTAAGGCTCCATTTTTAATTATCCAAAATGAAACTCGGTACTATTCAAAATAAGGTTCCATATTGGTTTGGTTATAAAAAGACTTAGATCTCTGTAAAATTAATCGGGAAAAAGTATTAAGCATTCTTGAGAGTTGTCGCGTTTTTATTTGAATTATTTTAATCTTACTTAGCTGATCATATGTTTTTCAAGAAGCTGAAAAACATATTACATACATTTGTCTCGAAATTTTGCATAGATATTGAATAGGTGCCTAGTAAAGTAAGGCTCACTACTTTACATATTATAATTGTAGATATGCGATTATTGTTACTCCAACCTCCATATTCTGTCAGGACCAATTGAGGTGCAAATGCATGTCCGTGCATAAGAAGGCTAGCTGCAATGCTTTCAGTGCAATATTGTCAGTAAAAATACTCTTCAATCCACGGTAGTGCTCTACCACAGTATATTGGCTACGGTAGTTCCTTTCTTTTATTTATTACCGAAATAAAATATTTTGTTGACAAATGTAGTTAGACGACCAGATGGCCTGATAATATGTAGTGTTTGTTCTCGGGTCTTGGTTTTACTATGTATTTAAGTATGTATCTATATATTAATTATAATTATTTTATCCGTTGCTTAGTACCCATAACACAAGCTTTGCTAAGCTTACTTTGGAACTAGGCCAATTGGTGTGAATTGTCCAGTGATATTTAGAAAAAAAAAGTCACCTATAACCAGCAGAGGAAGGGGCCAAATATTTCTTACTTCATAAAGATTTCGGTAATGTAACTGGTCACTTTTACTGATAATTTAAATTCCGGAAAATTAGATGATGACGATTATGACAACGAGTGAAGAACGGAAAAGTGTTCGGCATCATAGCGACCATAACGCGCGAGCCAAGCGAGCGAAAGAATCGCGCCGCGGCTGCGAGTTACTCGTAATTTTGGGGGTCCTGCCAGTATCAGGATCGTCTCCGTAGAGAACTTTTCAACGGTTAATAGCATCGACTTGAGACTTAGTGTGGTTCGCATTCATGTAAATACATACAGTCATCAAAAAAGCTTCGATTTTATTTGTAACAAAATCTCATTATAACAACCGTTCTATGAAAATCTGTCTCACTATGCTGGACTTAAAACGGCATTATTCAATTAATTATTATTGATGAAACTTTAATTCCTTAAGTTTTCTTACATTAATTTGGTTTTCTTTTGATTGATTGAAAAATATTACTATACACATTTTACCATAAGAAATATTTCGCCAAATTGCAAAACTATTTTTTGGAGAACCAAACACTCAATATTATGCACAATACATTTGTTTACAAAAAAAAAACTTTTTTTCACTAAGTATTGGTATTTAATGGTATTCAAATTGAACTCTAGATAGCCAAGAAGATAATTTCTAGGTGATAAAGCCATTCAATTGTACTTTTAATAAGATTAAACATATTTAAAAAATCATATTGACATATTTACTTTAGCCCTCAGTATTCCACTTTAAGAACAACAGAAAATCCCCAAGTTAAATACAGATAAGACTGACTTTGCCGCTCTAAAGAAATGTATGTGCCAGTAAGCGAATGTATCCAATAAGTAGATGCGACAAAGTGGTAAAGTTTGAGGGTGACTGAGCCCTCAGACAAACCTCAGTACGGTCTTAAGGGCCCTTCAATCTGTTGTAAGAGTTTAGAGTGCAGTGTGGTTGGGGCAGGTGCTTCATTGCGTTGAGTGTTGATTTATGATGCTGTTGAGGGAACGCGTGTTACTTGTCTCGCTTTTCCAACGCACAATGTTATAAACATGCTTGTAGTGGAGTGTTGACGGGTTTATTCATACTGGCTGTATACTATCCTCGTAATTATGGAATACCTCTTTGGCGTGCAACTGGCCGCATATAGAAAAAAAAAACTAAAATCTGAGCTATCGATTCACTTATTTTTCTTGTCGTGCTTTATTATTTGGCGTCAAGCAACTGGCCACTTAAGAAGAACAATAATAGGCAAAATTTCAAATTATCGATTGCGTATGCTTCATTGCGTTGATTGTTGATATTTTATGAAGTTGTTGAAGGAACGCGTGTTACTTGTTTTGTTTTTCCAACGCACGAAGTAAAACATGGTTTTGGAGTGTTGGCGTGTTTATTCATACTGGCTGTATACTTCGAGTATCCTTGTAATTATGGAATACCTCTTTAGAGTGCATCTGGCCGCCTAAAAAAAAGTATTCAAATTACCGATTCGCTTTTAGAAGACACTTACAGAAGAAAACAATGCAAAATGTCAAATTATTGATTGTCTTTTGTTTATTATCTGTCTGGCACTAAATTTTTTGTGTCGTAGGCCATCTCACCATCATCTCAGCCCATCATCATATCCCGTGCTGAGCACAGGCCTGCTCTCAGAATAAGAGAGCTTGAGCTGTAAGTTCCCACGCGGGCCCAATGCGGATTAGAAACTTCAAATATACCATCGCCGGCAAAGCGAAAGGACCTAATTTTATTTAAGTAAGAAATAATTTGGTCTCTAACAATTCTGGTTATGTAAAATTAAAAGCTTTTATTCAACTTGCAATGTATCTTGTATATTTAGTTATATATGTGCGGGTGAAATCTTGCAAGTTGAATTTAACCCACTTTTAGTAATCGGATAATCTTGAAATTTAGCATACCTACTTATGTAAATTGCGTGACAATACAATAATCTGGTAGTGACATCCTGGTAGTCCGGCCAAGATCGTCTCCGCAGGACGGAACTTTTCAACGGTTAATGGCATTGACTTTAAATTTGGTATGCAAATGTAGTTTGGGTGACAATATAAGTACAGTCATCAAAAAGTACAGTCAGCAAAAAAAGCTTGCATTAAAAATGAAGTTTTTACCAAAATGTTATTATTAAGTGAAATGTAAAATGAAGGGAAAAATATAGTAAATTCAAGAGCTTGGCTCCATGTATGCTGTGTTTTTCGGAAATTGAGTCTGAAATAGGTATTTCGGCAGCCTGCTGGCGGAGTGCTTGGCGCGGCCACACCGAATAAACGCTTCACTAAAACTTTATTACATGTAACGTATTTCAAACACTCGTATGAGACAGAATACTGCCCTCTTGAGGCAAAAGGCGGTATCTGAAAAGTATCACTTTTTAACCCCCGACGCAAAAAGAGGGGTGTTATGAGTTTGACCGCTATGTGTGTCTGTCTGTGGCACCGTAGCTCCTAAACGGATATTAAATATTTATTTTATTTTAATTTTGTAAAATTAGTATTGTAACTAAGGGACCCCATACATCCCTGTATTTCTTTATTATTATTTTGTATTTTTTTTTCTTTAATTGTATAATATAGTTTTTAAGTATTTATTGTAATATATTTTTATGAAAAAATGACTTTCTGCCAGTTTCTTGCGGCGCATTCTCTTGGCAATGATGGTCTTTCCGAAAGAGCTGGTAGTTTAAAAAATGACGTGTAAAATGCCCCATTGCGGCCTATTTACTGAATAAATCATTTGAATTTGTTTTTTTTTAATTATTTATTTTTAGTGATCATACAACTAAAGATTCTGTGAATATTTCAAGCGTCTATCTGTTGCCGTTATAATATCAAGCAAAAACCGGAAAAACAATCACGTTTGTTTTATGGAAGCACCCCTTAAATATTTATTTTATTCTGTTTTTAGTATTTGTTGTTATAGCGGCCACAGTAATACATACGAGTAATCTGTGAAAATTTCAAGTGTCTAACTATTACGGCTCAAGAGATAGAGCTCTGTGACAGGCGGACCGACAGACAGACAGACAGCGGAGTCTCAGTAATAAGGTTCCGTTGGCTCCCTTTGGGTACGGAACTCTAAAAATGTTTTTTTTTTAACTTATCTAGCATTATCGTCAGTAGAATGTTATCAATGTCTGGGGCTTTTGCGAAATTGCTTGAACCGCCACTGCAAATGTAGTGATATAAATCTAGACGTCCTGGTTCGCATTTTAGCCTCAGGTGTCTCGTCCTCAACTGTGACTAATACCATTTAATACGACTGGGACGTCGCCTCAGTCCGGCACTGGGAAAGATTGTTATCCTGCTCTACCTCGCTCTCTGGGAAAGTGATGGATATATCCAATCAGAACGCAGGTGGTATAAAGTTTCTTTGAAGTAGTGTTCGTTTCTGAGATATAGTTGGTCTAGCGTGGGTTTACGTACTTGAGAAATTGAAATAGCTTTCAGTAGAGGCTTTTAGGGTTCCGTACCCTAAAGGACCCTATTAAAGGCCTAGCTAGCTCATCGGCCGTCTGTCCATTCGTCTGTTACATGGTAGTATCTTTTAAATTGCTAACGGTGGCTATTATTTTAATATCAAATAAATAATAATAAAACTTTTGCCTAAAATAAAAAATAAAAATCCATACCTACAAATAATCGTGATAGAAAAACCTTTAGGGTTTCCGGTTTCCCTTTCCTGTCTTGGAAACTTGAAATTTGATGAAGGTAGCTACGTAGTACGATAAGTGTGAAAAATATATTTTTTTAAAACCTTTTACTTAACTTGCAATATAATAATATGTTTAACTTTATTAATGTTTAATGTATGTATCTATGTATGTGCGGGTCAAATCTTGCAAGTTGAATTTGACCCACTTCCAGTGGTCAGATTGACTTAAAATTTGGCATAATTATGTAAATCTGGTGACAATACAATAATCTGGCAGTGACATCCTGGTGATCCAGCCAGGATCATCTCCGCAGGACGGAACTC
>NC_133494.1:8478109-8483483 GCF_025370935.1 Choristoneura fumiferana
AATCCGTCGCTCCTGGAAGACGGACAAACATACAAACACACACACTTTAGCATTTAGTATGAAATATGGATTTTAACGACTCCTACCGCCATCTAGTGAGCAAATGTAGAAACACCAATCGCGCCATGTAGGTACATCATATTGTAAACCCTATACGAGTATCATATTACTTAGAGGCGGTTGCGCCGCCTATTAATTCAGTCGCAAATATAGCTTCGTAACAGTAAGACATCTTTCCTTTGATATCCTTACTTATAACAACCTTCTACAAATAAAGTAATAAAGTTAGGCAGTGCGCAGAATAACCAATACCTACAGTGGTGACCCCGATCATTTGAATTTTTGTGAAGTAAAGGATATTTAAAGAAAAATGTATCAGCAGCCATCCACAGGACCCACGCCGGGCGCGCTACCGGGTGGGGCTGGAAATACTGCTCCGCCGGTGCAGCAGCCCGTGGAGCAGGCGACGGGACGAGGCAAGGATTTTGGAGAGGCGGCGTTGGCCAGCATAACAGTATCTTCGAGAGTTCCAGAGTTTTGGACCGACATGCCAAGGCTTTGGTTTTTGCAATTTGAAGCAGTGGTGGAAAACCAGCGATTAGGAGATGCCGCTAAACAGAACCTGGTTACGACGAAGCTAAGTAAACAAGCTATAAAGCAGGTGAGCGATTTGCTATTATCACCTCCTGAGGGCAACAGATACCAGGCTTTAAAAGATCGGTTACTGCAGATCTACGAAGAGTCTGATACGCGACAGACACAGAAGCTACTGGGAGAGATGGAACTAGGCAGCCAAAAGCCATCCCAACTCGCCAGGAGTATGCGAGACCTCGCGCGCGGGAAGATCCAAGATCAGACATTGATCATAATGTGGACTAGCCATTTACCATCAGCGGTGCAGGCAGTGTTAGCCGCATCCGAGGTGACAGACCTAGAAAAATTAGCCATAATGGCAGACAGGGTGATGGAAGCCACTCGCCCATTAGAGGTCACGGAGATAGCCAGCGTGAAGCAGCGATCCAAAGATTCGGGTATAGCTGCCAAGCTGGACAAGCTTTCATTGGAAGTGGCAGAGTTGCGGAGGGCAAGAAAGCCGTACAAGGACACCACTCCGAGAAGACAGCAGTCGAAGTCACGTTCGCGAGATACCAGCAAGAATGGCCGTAAACCAGGATGGTTATGTTATTACCATTTCCGATATGGGAAGAAAGCCGCGAAGTGCGTGAAACCGTGTAACTGGAACGACATGCCGGTGCCGACGGAAAACTAAGTGCGATACAATCAGAGGCGGAGATGGGTATCGGATTGACAAATAACCGCCTATGTGTAACAGACTTAAATAGCCGATTACAATTTTTAATAGACACAGGTGCCAATATTTCGGTTTTACCCGCTACGAAAAAGAGTACGACATCCTTATTGGTGAGTGATAAATATAAGTTATATGCCGCAAATGGCAGCGAAATTAAAACTTACGGTGTACGTAGTTTAGTGTTAGATTTAAATCTCAGAAGAACATTTAAATGGATTTTTGTAGTTGCAGACGTTAAACAACCTATAATTGGGGCCGATTTTCTAACCCATTATAACTTGTTAGTAGATCTCAACGCGCGTAAATTGAGAGATAAGAGTACTAATTTAAATGTTCTTGCTGCGATTGTTACTCAGGATACCGCTGATTTGTCTATTAAGTCTGTAGATATAAAAAATACTTGGCATGAAATATTGTTAAGTTACCCAGAACTGACAAAACCGGTGTCTTACAAAGATACCCCCAAACATTCTGTGGTTCATTATATAGAAACTACGGGACCCCCGGTATATGCTAAGTCCCGACCTTTGCCACCAGACCGGTACAGTAAAGTAAAAGAGGAATTTAAGTTAATGGTGGATCTCGGTATATGTAGACCTTCAAAGAGTGCATGGGCTAGTCCATTGCACATTGTACCCAAAAAGAATGGGGAACTACGCCCTTGCGGCGACTATAGGAGGCTTAATGCTATTACTAAACCAGACCGCTACCCAATTCCTCGTTTACAAGATTTTACATATCTGTTGGCAGGTAACAAAAATATATTTACTCGGTTAGATTTAAATAGGGCATACCATTTTATACCGGTGGCCCCGGGAGACATAGAAAAAACTGCTATAATTACACCTTTTGGGTTGTACGAATTTCCCAGAATGTGTTTTGGACTCTGCAATAGTGCCCAGACGTTCCAGCGTTTTATGGATACTGTGGTTTTGAGAGATTTAAATTTTCTGTTTAGTTATATAGATGATGTCATCATCGCGAGTGAAACAGTAGAACAACACAAAAGGCAATTAAAGCTAGTTTTTGAACGTTTCAATCAGTATGGCATAACAATTAACGTGGCTAAATGTGACTTTGGTAAGGATAAAGTAAAGTTTTTAGGCTACGAGGTGTCAAAGGAAGGTATTCGACCTTTAGACGATAAGGTTCAGGCCATAGTAGAGTTTCCGAAACCTCAGAATGTCGAGCAGCTGCGACGATTTCTAGGTATGCTAAACTTTTACCGTTCGCACATCCCTAGGGCTGTCGACTATCAAGCTGAATTGAATCATTATTTACATAACACTAAAAAGCGTGATAAGACGGTCATTCAGTGGACCGAGACGGCTAATCAAGCATTTGAGAAGTGTAAGGAGAGCTTAAAAAGCGCCGCTACACTTTCTCACCCATTGCCTAACACGAAATTAGCACTAATGACGGATGCGTCAGAGGTTAGTATCGGTGCAGTATTGCAACAAAAAGTTGATAACGTTTGGCAACCGTTAGGATATTTTTCCCGGAAATTATCTGAGACGCAAGTAAAATACTCGGCATACGATAGAGAGTTACTAGCGATATATGTTTCCATAAGGCATTTCAGAAATTTATTAGAAGGACGCGATCTTACTATTTATACGGATCACAAACCCTTAACATTCGCTTTTAGTAAGATAAACAGTGATAAAGAAAGTCCGCAAAGGATCCGTTATTTATCTTATATTAGTGAGTTTACGACTAACATACATCATATTAGCGGTGTACAGAATGTAGTCGCTGACACCCTATCTCGTATAGAAGCGATAGACTGTCCCACGGGAATTGATTACGCAGAGGTAGCAAAACAGCAAGACAGTGATGACTACTTACAACATAGTTTGCGATCGTCACATGATACCTTGCAATATAAGCAAGTTAGTTTGCCCGACTGTGAGAAAAATATATACTGCGAAGTATCTACTAAGAATATTAGGCCGTATTTACCTGAGAGTTTTAGAAAGCAAGCGTGGCAATATATACATAGTCTAAGTCATCCCGGTATTAGAACTACTAAGCGTTTAATTACAGAGAGATTTTTTTGGCCTAAAATGAACTCTGATATTACTAGATGGACTAGAACATGTATGGCATGTCAAAGAGCTAAGATAACGCGCCATACAGTTTCAGGATTGGAACAATTTGCGGAATCTGACCGTTTCAGTCATGTACATATTGATATAACGGGACCTTTAGCTACCACAAGCGACGGTTATCGTTTTTGTGTTACGATGATTGATAGATTTTCGGGTTGGCCCGAAGCTTATCCTGTGCATGATATTACAGCAGAGACAGTAGCCAGAGTGGTATATGAGGGCTGGATTTCTCGTTTTGGGTGTCCTACGCGACTTACGAGCGATTGTGGAAGGCAGTTTGAAAGCGATTTATTTAGGCAGTTAATGAAGTACCTAGGCGTTCACAAATTGCGTACTACTCCGTACCACCCTCAAAGTAATGGCCTTATTGAAAGATTTCATAGGGTTTTGAAAACTGCCCTTATGGCCCGCCTAAATGATAACATTTCTTGGGCGGAAGAGTTGCCTACTGTTATGCTAGGTATCCGTGCCGCACCTAGAAGTGACACGGGAGTGAGCGCAGCGCAGTTAATATATGGTAAAACAATTCGATTACCCGGTGAATTTTATGACAAGGTTAAAATTAATGTTTCGAATTCGGAGTATTTGCAAAAGCTTAAGGACTCCATAAGTAATTTAAAACCAAGGCCACCAAGTCACGGAAAATCACGTTCATTGTTTATCCATAGTGATTTAAAAACATGTAAAAATGTATTTTTAAGGAATGATCTAGTGCGTAAATCACTGCAACCTCCTTATGATGGCCCTTACAGCGTCATAAGCAGGAGAGATAAAACCATGACAATACAATTAGAGAATCGGCAATTAACTGTCTCAATTGACAGATTAAAGCCCGCATATGTAATTAGCGATGGTGCGGATATGGCCGCAAGTACCATGAATAGCCACACAGATAATTATAATTACAATCAAGTTATTCCTACATTGAATAACAATGACACTTCTAGTAACTCTATGCCAGTAAAAACATCGCGCCGTGGACGTATCATAACGAGGCCACAGCGATATGCAACTTAAGCGTTAAGTACAATAAGTTATGTGCCGGCAAAAATCATACAATAACAAAATATAACGCAATAGCTATATGGCTAAAGCATTATAGATTTTACTAGCTAAGAATAAGACATGTTTTTCTATGTCAATAGTTTAAGCATTAGATTTAGATTTAAGCAATTAATGTATTTTACAAAATCGCTGAAAAAGATGTTTCGTAGTAGTTAATAACTCGGTACGATGGTATTTTGGCATTACAATTACCATTGGGAAATAAGTCACTACTACCAATTAAAACTCTAATACTTTTAACGTCATATTGAATTTTGTATACAACCATGGGTTGGGGGCAAAGTAAGGAAGGCGATAAGAGCAGTGGCAGTGTAATTACTCAAACGCAGACCGTAACAACC
Organism: Choristoneura fumiferana; assembly: GCF_025370935.1. Lineage (NCBI taxonomy): Eukaryota > Metazoa > Arthropoda > Insecta > Lepidoptera > Tortricidae > Choristoneura > Choristoneura fumiferana. The sequence continues at coordinate 8,482,939 of NC_133494.1, forward strand.
GACTTTAAGCAGCAACTGGGTAACATCAGTTTGATTTTAATTGCCATGGCGGTCATGTTTGGGATCATTCTGGCATGTGTCCTGTGGCATCGCTGCAGGAAAACGACCAGAAACTGGGTGCAAAAGCAGCTGGTAGCTGCACCGATGACGCAGCAGGCAGCGCCGGTGGCCGGCTATGCATAGCTCTACAAGGTGTAGTGTTACCTATTGTGCAATGCCTTTTATGCACGTAGGTAATTATAAGCTTGTTTTAGTAATAAGCAGTGTATTAGTTTAAGAAAAACAGTGTCAATTATGAAAATGTTATTTTTTTTAAGGAAGGGTGTGGTGTAGGTACATCATATTGTAAACCCTATACGAGTATCATATTACTTAGAGGCGGTTGCGCCGCCTATTAATTCAGTCGCAAATATAGCTTCGTAACAGTAAGACATCTTTCCTTTGATATCCTTACTTATAACAACCTTCTACAAATAAAGTAATAAAGTTAGGCAGTGCGCAGAATAACCATGCTAAAGCGTCATTGTTAAATATTGTTATGTTTT